>NC_046154.1:123559505-123591517 GCF_011064425.1 Rattus rattus | reverse complement strand
GGAGTCTTCCTCTCTTCTATACCTATTATCCTTAGGTTTGATCTTCTTACTGAGTCCTGGATTTCCTGTATGTTTTGGACCAGTAGCTTTTTCTGCTTTACATTATCTTTGACAGTTGAGTCGATGATTTCTATGGAATCTTCTGCTCCTGAGATTCTTCTATGTCTTGTATTCTGTTGGTGAAGCTTGTATCTACGGCTCCTTGCCTCTTCTTTTGGTGTTCTATATGCAGGGTTTTTTCCATGTGTTCTTTCTTGATTGCTTCTATTTCCATTTTTAATTCCTTCAACTGTTTGATTGTGTTTTCCTGGAATTCTTTCAGGGATTTTTGTGATTCCTCTCTGTAGGCTTCTACTTGTTTATGTTTTCCTGTGTTTGTCTAAGGGAGTTCTTCATGTCTTTCTTGAAGTCCTCCAGCATCATGATCGAATATGATTTTGAAACTAGATCTTGCTTTTCTGGTGTGTTTGGATATTCCGTGTTTGCTTTGGTAGGAGTATTGGGCTCCGATGATGCCATGTAGTCTTGGTTTCTGTTGCTTGGGTTCCTGCACTTGCCTCTCGCCATCACATTATCTCTATTGTTACTTTGTTCTGCTATTTCTGACAGTGGCTAGACTGTCCTATAAGCCTGTGTGTCAGGGATGCTGTAGACCTGTTTTCCTGTTTTCTTTCAGCCAGTTATGGAAACAGAGTGTTCTGCTTTCGGGCGTGTAGTTTTTCCTATCTACAGGTCTTCAGCTGTTCCGTTTGGCCTGTGTCCTGAGTTCACTAGGCAGGTCGCTTGGAGTAGGAAGGTTTGCCTTCCCTGTGGTCCCGAGGCCCAAGTTTGCTCGTGGGGTGTTGCTTATGAGCTCTCCGTGGGGGCAGCAACCAGGAAGATCTGCACTGCCCTTTCCGGGAGCTTCCGTGCACCAAGGTTCCAAATGGCGTTTGGTGTTTTCCTCTGGAATCAGTAATGTGGGCAGAGTGCAGTCTCTTCTGGTTTCCCAGGCGTGTCTGCCTCTCTGAAGGTTTAGCTCTCCCTCCCACGGCTTTTGGGTGCAGAGAACTGTTTATCTGGTTGGTCCCTTCAGGTTTTGGTGGCGTCTCAGACGCAGGGGACCTGCTGCTGCTGTGCCCTTATCCAAGGGAACCCAGAGACCATATACAATTTCCTCTTGGGCCAGGGATGTAGGCAGGCGTGGGCAATGTTGGTGGTCTCTTCCGCTCTGCAGTCTCAGGAATGCCCACCTGTCCAGTTGGTGAGGTCTCTCTCCCACGGGGTTTGGGAGCAGCGAGCTGCTGTGTGCAGGGATCCGTGGGTTTGGGAATCCCGCTAAAAACCCCTTAGTTCTTTTTCATGCTGCATGATGCCAGGTTTCTGCCATATTATTTCTTCAAACATTCATTGTCAGAGATTTATATATATATCCCTCTTGACCTGATCCCAACATGTTTTAATCCTTCATTTCATTCTGTCTTAGTCACAGCAGATTTATCAGACAAACTGGACTTCTCCCTTTCTATGTCTTTGTCTAATAAAACACCCTTACCATTTCTGAATTTTTATTTCCCCATTTTATCCCAGTTAATGTAACCAAATGATCCCAGGGGTACCTTTGATTCCACCTCTGTCAGACACATTAACGGTCAGTCTCTGGCACAGGTTACGGTTTGCTCCTGTTGAATGGGAAGAAATGGTTCCAGCATCGGCGGATGTTGACTCCAGCCTTCCACTATGACATCCTCAAACCCTATGTCAAAATCATGGCGGACTCTGTCAATATAATGCTAGTGAGTTTCTCTGTCTCTTTCTCATTTTATTGTACCCACCTGACAGCACACCCGCAATGACTCTACTCTTAAACACATTCTAGATGATCACATAGACTAATAACTCATGTTGTTGCTATGAAGTAAGTCTCCCACAAATGCAAAAATTGGACAGCTTCTGCTCAGCAGGATGGAGCCACACACTTCAGAGAGCACTGTGGTAAATATAGGACCAAGTGTTGTCACAGTGGACAAGACACCATACAGTGTAAACTCCCTGTTTTTGGGTGGACTGGATAGTGGCAGCTTCAAGACAAGAATGTCTTGGACCCCAGGCTTTCTGTGTGATCTTAAGTGGCTCATGTGTAAATAGAAACCAGGTTCACATCCTCACACCCTTACCTGCCAAATCCTTACCTCATATTAGGTCCTAGTTTCTGGTGTCACCATTTGAAAGGTGAAATGTAATTAACCAATAGCACGCATGAGGCATGTTCACCCAGGACAACAGCTTTTCTTTTCCTTTATATATTTTATTCCTTCCTGTATTTGTGTTTATAGAAATTTTTCAAGTCTGGTTTAGTCTCAAAAGTTTAAAGAGGCCATTTTTGTAAACTGAAAGATTACTTTGTTTCCAAAACCAAATAAGGAATTAAACACCATGAGAAAATACGCTGTTTTGTTAAAGAGTTTGGAAGAAGCAGACAACAGATTACAAACATTTGCTTCATGCTTTTAATTTACTGGAAGCAAATGAACTCAATGGAGAGGGACGCCAGACTGATTATCTATAGATAAAGAGAAAAGTTTTAGTCTAAACACAGGTCGTTTGAAGAAAATTAAGAAAGTGTCTTGTTGTCACCACAGGACAAATGGGAGAAGCTTGATGACCAGGATCACCCTCTAGAGATCTTCCACTATGTCTCCTTGATGACACTGGACACTGTTATGAAGTGTGCTTTCAGCCACCAGGGCAGTGTTCAGTTGGATGTGTGAGTAACAACCCTTTGTTGTAGAGTCTTTGGTCTTACCAGTCCGTTTAGTAAGTTAGGATTTAAGTTCAGTCAGTTATTCAGTAAGAAGAAAGTGGGGCAGGTAAGACAGTTCCCTCCACAAAACATAAGATTCTTATCCAGTTCTAGACCAAACTCTTATTTCAAACCAGAACCAAACCAGCCAGCCCCAGTAAGACACTGTGGAACCCTGGCATGTGTCTAAAGTTCCAATGGTCAAAAGATCTTGAAGTGGTGTGTGCCTTGGTATTGCGTGTTCCATGGTTGAAAGAATGACTATAGAGAACCTACTCTATTTTTAGGAAAGATACCCCAATCACCAGTATATTGTACCTCCTGTCCATAGAAATTCCAGGTCCTACACCAAGGCTGTCGAGGATCTAAACAACCTGACTTTCTTTCGTGTGAGGAGTGCCTTTTATGGGAACAGCATCATCTACAATATGTCTTCTGATGGCCGTTTGTCCCGCCGGGCCTGCCAGATTGCTCATGAGCACACAGGTTCTGTCTTCCCCCTTCCTGCCTTCCTTTCTTTGTCAGGTACATTGCAAAGACATGATCAGATATCTCAGACATAGTGAGTTTGCCAGAAGCCTCTGTAGGACTTGAGTCAGTTACTAAGATATAAGTTTTGGGAGCAAGAATGTTAGCATAAAAAGTGCATTACAAGAATTGTCAAATTTATTACATTGGGGACATGTCCGTCATGGCTCTGTGGCCCATGAACATGAGTGGAGGCTTGAGGTATATGAGATTGAGTAGACTTCACATCATGATGACATTCCCACCTGCACATGCATCTGGGGCTTCACAGGACACGCACATTAGTTTCAGGGATTGTGTGTATTACGATAGCTCTGTGTTCTGTCTGACAAGTGCTGTCATGGGATAGATGGAGTGATCAAAACGAGGAAGGCTCAGCTGCAGAATGAGGAAGAGTTTCAGATGGTCAGGAAGAAGAGGCGCTTGGATTTCTTGGACATCCTGTTGTTTGCCAAAGTGAGTGGGGAACAAGGTTAAGATTTGGCCCAGAAGCACAGATGAGATACAAAGTCTGTTTTCTCACATTCATTCAGATGGAGGATGGGAAGAGCTTGTCTGATGAGGACCTGCGTGCAGAGGTGGACACATTCATGTTTGAGGGTCATGACACCACAGCCAGTGGAATCTCCTGGGTTTTCTATGCTCTGGCCACCCACCCTGAGCACCAAGAGAGATGCAGAGAGGAGGTGCAGAGCATTCTGGGTGATGGAACCTCTGTCACATGGTGAGAACCATTCACCTGTCTTCTTAAAGGAGAGACCTTCTGGTCTTCCCAGCTTTGTGTGACTCTTCAGGATGGGCTTTATTTCAGGGACCACCTGGACCAGATGCCTTACACCACCATGTGCATCAAGGAGGCCCTGAGGCTCTACCCACCAGTACCTTCTGTGAGTCGAGAGCTCAGCTCCCCTGTCACCTTCCCAGATGGACGTTCCATACCCAAAGGTAACCAAATCCAGTCACCTATATGCTCACATGTGTTTCTGTTGTCCCAGCAAACTGGATCCTTACTTTGTAGTTTTGAGATGAGATTATAAGGTTAAGACTGAGGAAGTCTCCTGGAAGAAATGTCACATGCTGATTAAATGTCATTCTCAGCCTTGAAGTTGCAGTCACTTAATATACTCAGGGTTGAAAAAAAAAAAGACACAGGTCTTGTCATGATAAGGTTTTGTTTATGAGTAGAGGCAAATGAAAATGGTAAGGGAATCTTTTGTGTGGGTGCCATGGCTCCCAGTGTCTCAGAAAACTGAGGTGAGGAAAGAGGGGAGCTGCTAAGTTCTGAGTTCCTTTGTCACATGTCCAAGGCACATGTTAGCGAAACCATCCTTGGATATGGTCCCACCCCTGCCACATGCAAACAGTGTAAATCTAAGTAAAGATAATGGGACTCGTTGAGAATTTAGTATTTCATGTGAAAAATGGGTGTTAAACAGTGCCTTTTGGGGGTGTTAGAAAGTGAATTTTGTCTTGTTAGCTGGTGTATGTTTTTCAATGGTGTGTGTAAGACATTTAATGAATGTGTGCTGTCATTGCACTAAAGTGCAGCGTACCCCCAATACTTCCTTGCTGTCTGTCATCATCAGGTTTATGGTTGTCTAATGTATACTTCACTAAAATCCCTATCCCCAAAAGAATCATTAGCTCTACACGGTGACTCCTTATATACAGGCCATATGTACATGCCACTGGGATTGGCTCTAGAGCCAATTCTTTGGCTTAATTATGTTTTTTTCCCATCTTTATTAACTTGGGTAAATCTTATTTACATTTCTTTTTTTCCATTTTTACTAAGTTGAGTATTTCTTATTTACACTTCGATTGTTATTCCCCTTCCTGGTTTCACGGCCAATATCCCCCTAACCCTTCCCCCTCCCATTCTGTATGGGTATTCCCCTCCCTATCCTCCCCCATTACCACCCTCCCCCTCAACAATCATGTTCACTGGGGGTTCACCGGGGGTTCACTGGGGGCTCACTGGGGGTTCACTGGGGTCCAGTCTTGGCAGGACCAAGGCTTCCCCTTCCTCTGGTGCTCTTACTAGGCTATTCATTGCTACCTATGAGGTTGGAGCCCAGGGTCAGTCCATGTATAGACTTTGGGTAGTGGCTTAGTCCATGGAAGCTCTGGTTGGTTGGCATTGTTGTTCATATGGGATCACAAGCCCCTTCAAGCTCTCAGTCCTTTCTAAGATTCCTTCAACGGGGGTCCCGTTCTCAGTTCAGTGGTTTGTTGCTGGCATTTGCTTACGCATTTGCTGTATTCTGGCTGTGTCTCTCAGGAGAGATCTACATCGGCTCCTGTCAGCCTGCACTTCTTTGCTTCATCCATCTTATCTAGTTTGGTGGCTGTATATGTATGGGCCATATGTGGGGTAGGCTCTGAATGGGTGTTCCTTCTACCTCTGTTCTAAACATTGCCTCCCTATTCCCTCCCAAGGGTATTCTTGTTCCCCTTTTAAAGAAGGAGTGAAGCATTCACATTTTGATCATCCTTCTTGAGTTTCATGTGTTCTAGGCATCTAGGGTAATTCAAGCATTTGGGCTAATAGCCACTTATCAATGAGTGCATACCATGTGTGTTTTTTTGTGATTGGGTTACCTCACTCAGGATGATATTTTCCAGTTCCAACCATTTTCCTATGAATTTCATAAAGTTATTGTTTTTGATAGCTGAGTAATATTCCATTGTGTAGATGTACCATATTTTCTGTATCCATTCCTCTGTTGAAGGGTATCTGGGTTTTTTCCAGCTTTTGGCTATTATAAATAATGCTGCTATGAACATAGTGGAGCATGTGTCTTTGTTATATGTCGGAGCATCTTTTGGGTATATGCTCAAGAGAGGTACAGCTGTGTCCTCGGGTAGTTCAATGTCCAATTTTCTGAGGAACCTCCAGACTCATTTGGCTTAATTATATTTTACTCCATGTTTTCTCCCCTCCCCCACAGGTATCACAACCACAATTTTAATTTATGGCCTTCATCATAACCCAAGTTACTGGCCAAACCCAAAGGTATGAAAACCCAGGGAAGAGAGAATACCCTCTCAGTTGCAACTTTAAACATTCTGTATCCTTTTGCGTTGGAAATGGGCTTGACTCCATCCATGCTGGCCCTGTGCTCTCTCTGCAGGTGTTTGACCCCTCTAGATTCTCACCAGATTCTCCTCGCCATAGCCATGCTTATCTGCCATTCTCAGGAGGAGCAAGGTGATGGGAAAGGGTTGGAGGGAAAGGATGGAGGGTTGCCACATATTAATATTCTATATTTCTGATCGCTTATGTCCCTATGTGGTCACTTGCATGTATTTCTCTTGGTAGATGTGGGTAGATGGTATCATGTCTTTGTGTTTGTGCCAAAAGGAAAGAAGGCAGCAATTCAGTATAACACCGAGATTTTTATTAACCCACTGTCCTGTGACCACTAAGACACCTGTATGAAAATTAGTATGTTTTGGTATTTTAACTAATTTTGAACTTCATATTTCAGAATTATATTCCCTATGAAAATTAAGCTGAGAAGTTTTAAGAAATCTTAAAGGATGAATTTCTCTTTCTCAAAATTCTCATTACAGCCTCATAACTTTTCTTATTAACACAACAGTTGGATGCTTCTATAAATCTTTAAAATATGTGTCTATAAATATATGTGTAACAAATATATATATTAAGTACTATAATGTGATATGTTTAAAATTCTAAAAACTCTGTGGGTTCCTCTGTTAAAGTCATATATGTAAGAGTTCACAGCTTCCTATAGGTTGGACACCAGGGCTATCATCACATGTTTTTTACTTCTAGCCTCCCAACATTTTTTCTGCATATACAAATGCTTATCACGTGTATATAAATTCCTAATTTGTAGCGCTATGCATGCTGGAAGGGACTTCAGTGAACAGGCCTGGTGTACTTAGTCTAGTGGTGCCGAAACCGGAAATGAGGACATTAAATAGCTTCTGAGGAAAATCCTCTGTTGAGTGATGATGCCCACCACTAGCTGATGTGTGCAGTGACAGAGCTCTGAGGGAGACGAGCAGCTAAAAGGCTGCCATAAAAAATTCCAGAGTCTACAGGACTCATCCTGTAGACCACAGATTCCCCCTAAGATTTCTTAAGGGTTGGATACAATGGTCATCAGAGTTAATATGTCTCCATGGATCACAAGGGGGAGAAAATGAAAGGTAAGGATTTCTTCTGATTTACCAATTCTGTGAAACTTAAAGCTGTGGATTAGCTCCCACAGAACAGGCTTCAGATGTGGCATTTTACTGGAAGACATCTGACTATCCCATAGTTAAGAATGTCATCTTAACCAGCTAAAAGCATACTGCAGCCATTGGAGGATAGGAGAGTCGCAGGTTGTTAAGTTCCTAGCTTACATATCCTTATCCTCTATGCATATTATTGTGTTTTTAGAATTCAACTCCGTTAATTCAAATGAAAAAGAATTTTAAAAATGTACTTTTTTCTGCCACATTCCTTGCTGAGACAGGAGAATGTAGCCAATCACCTATACCTGATGCAGCCATCATTCCTTCTTCCTGCCTTAGACTCATGTGTCCCTCATTGACATCTTATGAAAAGTTACACACTCCTTGCTGCCCTATAGCCTGAAGTGTGGTGGGTCCTTGAGTAAAGCACCCTTGCTACCTTAGAGTCCAGGAGGAGGTGAATGCCACAGAGGATAGGGAGCTGGCTGACTCTTAGCTTGTTGCTTGGGCGTGGTAGCAAGGGTGAAGTGAAGCGTTAGTGGCAGTTTCAGCCACATGAGTTGAAATAGGAAGTGGAGTTATACAGGTAAGAGGTGGTAACTCAACAAACCTTCACTAAGAATGGTTATGTCTGGTGCACCTGGAGCTGTCCCACATGACGGTGTGCATAGTAGGAAGAGTGTTGCGAGGGTGACTGTGGGGATCCAAAGACCAAGATAGGAAAATGCAAATGCAAATAAGGCCTTTTCTGGAATAAGATTATATGGGTACTGATGATGGTAGCCTGGGGGAAATGAGGGATTAGAGCCTGAAAGCTGAGTGGGAGGAAGATGGAGGACCAGCTTGAGGATCCCCAATCAGATCCATTCACTACAAGCTTCTACCACCAATATTTGACTCCCATTGTAGAATCAATCCATTTTTGTACATAGATGATAATCCCCAAGATGGTGACATACCCCTTCTCATATTGACCAGAATAGGAGTATTCACACTGGAGATCCAGAGACTGTTAGTGGAGAGAATTGGCTAGTTAGTAATTACCTCATTAAATAACTCATGCGCTTGGACTCCATGCCCACAGAGCTGGCACTGTCCAAATGATATTCTGTATACCCAAGAACAGGACTAGGGAAAGAGAGAGAGAGAGAGAGAGAGAGAGAGAGAGAGAGAGAGAGAGAGAGAGAGACCTAGAGGAGCTAGAGAATTTATCATAGGTCAGGAGCCTAAGCTCGAAGACAAGGGATTGAGGTGGTGGTATAACCTATAAAGAAAGTGATCTCAGAGCAAGGGAATGATTTAGGCATGTGGTCTATAAATAAAATGATTAGGCTGATACCATGGAGGGGAACCCTGATGCCCCACAGGACTGAGGCTAAAGGAGCAATACTCACCGTACCCAGAGCAAGTATCAGGTCACATCTTACTTATGTGTCCCTGCTTGGTTCAGGAACTGCATTGGGAAACAGTTTGCCATGAATGAGCTGAAGGTGGCTGTGGCCCTGACCCTGCTTCGCTTTGAGCTACTGCCAGATCCCACCAGGATCCCGGTCCCTATGGCAAGACTTGTGTTGAAGTCCAAGAATGGGATCCACCTGCGTCTCAAGAAGCTAAGATAAATCTGGTGGAGATAGGACAGCTCCAGAGGTCTGCTGCCTGAAATACCTGCCTTTGTTCCTGGCTAATTTATACTCATTTTGCTTTCTCTTTGATTCTCATCCTTCTGCTGAGTGTCCCGTCATCTCATCTTTTTGCCCTCATTTCTGTAGCTTTTCCTCCAGACTCCATCCCAGCTTGTGCGTGTACCCATTTCCCATCTGGTTTCACCTCTGATCAGCCACTGAACTTGCCGCCAGCAGCCTGTCCTCCAGCCTGCTTACCCCTCATCACCATTGGACTAACAGAGAAAGATGTATTTTAGAGGGAGACTCTTGCACTTTGTCTCCCTTCAATTCTCAGACTCTTGGGACAATGGACATCATGAATTAAAATGTTCTTAGAAATCACATGCTGGGAGAAAATTAATCCTAAAGATTCTGGCACCAGCCAGAGGAAGGAACTTGACTCAAAAGAAGAGATTTCTAGATATTTCTGTTTGTCTCATGGTGAAATTAATGTATGCCTCATCTTTTCTATGAAATAATAATACTGATACAGAACAGTAGAGAGAAATGAATAGTTTTTGCTACTTTGGGCCAAACTGTAAATAAATCCATTTCACTTCATTAATTTCTATTTCCTATTTTTATTTAAGATACAGAAAAACTACTCAGCATAAACCTATGCTCCCTGAAGCACTTTTGGCAAGCCAGCCATCAGAGAAGCCTGTTGCCATCTGCTCCCCACTGTTAGAATGGGGTAGAATTCTCCCAGAGAGGTTGTACTTGGATTGTTGAATCCTGGGCTGGTTTATACAAATGTAGGTTGGTGATTTTGTGAAGCCAAAGAGTTTTCTGATTTTAACCTGGCCTGATTTGTTCAGAGTGCTCTGAATATTCAGTTTAGTGATTTGGAGAATTCTGTTAAGCTCTCATGGCCTGGACCTGGATTCTTTTGTGACAATGGCACGAAGTATAAAGAAGGGTGTACACCAGACACAAGGGCACTCAAGTTTATAAATCACTGCTACAACTAAAAGCCCATAGTGACCCTTACATAGTGATAGTAAATGACTTCAATACCTCACTCTCACCAATGGACAGGTCACCTAGACAGAAACAAAGCTAAAATTCTGGACCTAATTGATGTCAGAAATCAAACATACTTAACAGATATTTTGAGAATACTTCACCGAAATACAAAAGAATAGACCTTTGTCTTAGTACCTCATGGAACATTCTCCAAATTAATCATAGACTCAGACACACAGCAAGTCTCAACAGATAAAGTTGAAATCACACTTTGCACCCTATATGGTCACCATGGATTAAAGCTGGATATCAACACAGAAACAAACAAACAAACAAACAAAAAAACATAACCAGAAAGCCTAAAATGAAAAATGGATCAAGACAGAATCAAGAAGAAATATAAAAACTTCTTATAATTAAATGAAAATAAAAACACAATGGAATGTAATGAAGGCAGTTATAAGAGGCAAGTTTATAGCACTAAGTACCTACATAAAGATATTGGTGAGATCTCATATTAGTCACCTAACAGCATAAGTGAAAGCATAGAACAAAAGGAAAACAAATGCTCCAAAGGAGTTGATGGCAACACCAGTGCTGATATATCAATAAAACATAAACAAACAAACAACAACAAAACCCTCAAACAGTTGGTCCTCTGAGAAAATCAATACCCAAATTAACTCAATGGTGGAGGCAGAGGTGGGGGGATCCATATTAATAAAGTTAGAGGTGAAAAAGGGAGACAAAACTACAGATACTGAGGAAGTCAAGAGAACCATAAGAACATATTTTATTATATTATTTATTATTTTTTAAAGGTTTATTTACTTATTATATATAAATACACTGTAGCTGTCTTCAGACACACCAGAAGAGGGCATCAGATCTCATTACAGATGGTTGTGAGCCACCATGTCGTTGCTGGGATTTGAACTCAGGACCTCAGGAAGAGCAGTCTGTGCTCACAACCACTGACTCTCCATCTCTCCAGCCCTATTTTCTTTTACTTAATGTATTTTAATAGCAAACATACATGAACAGCAACAGAAGACAGATACCATTAAAAACATGTACTTGCATGTAGGACAACTCTGTTAGAAAAGTACAGTGAGAGAGAGGCAGACACGCCTGGGAAACCAGAAGAGACTACACTCTGCCCACATCTCTGACTCCAGAGGAAAACACCAAACACCATCTGGGACTCTGGTGCATAGAGGCTCCCGGAGAGGGCCGCGCTGATCCTCCTGGTTGCTGCCCCCGGGGAGAACTCATAAGCAACACCCCACAAGTGAACTTGGGCCTCGGGACCACAGGTAAGAACAACTTTTCTGCTCCAAGCAACCTGCCTGGTGAACTCAGGGCACAGGCCCACAGGAACAGCTGAAGACCTGTAGATAGGAAAAACTACACGCCCGAAAGCAGAACACTCTGTTCCCATAACTGGCTGAAAGAAAACAGGAAAACAGGTCTACAGCACTCCTGACACACAGGCTTATAGGACAGTCTAGCGACTGTCAGAAATAGCAGAACAAAGTAACACCAGAGATAATCTGATGGCGAGAGGCAAGTGCAGGAACCCAAGCAACAGAAACCAAGACTACATGGCATCATTGGAGCCCAATTCTCCCACCAAAGCAAACACGGAATATCCAAACACACCAGAAAAGCAAGATCTAGTTTCAAAATCATATTTGATCATGATGCTGGAGGACTTCAAGAAAGACATGAAGAACTCCCTTAGAGAAATGCAGGAAAACATAAATAAACAAGTAGAAGCCTACAGAGAGGAATCACAAAAATCCCTGAAAGAATTCCAGGAAAATACAATCAAACAGTTGAAGGAATTAAAAATGGAAATAGAAGCAATCAAGAAAAAACACATGGAAACAACCCTGGATATAGAAAACCAAAAGAAGAGACAAGGAGCTGTAGATACAAGCTTCACCAACAGAATACAAGAGATGGAAGAGAGAATCTCAGGAGCAGAAGATTCCATAGAAATCATTGACTCAACTGTCAAAGATAATGTAAAGCGGAAAAAGCTATTGGTCCAAAACATACAGGAAATCCAGGACTCAATGAGAAGATCAAACCTAAGGATAATAGGTATAGAAGAGAGTGAAGACTCCCAGCTTAAAGGACCAGTAAATATCTTCAACAAAATCATAGAAGAAAACTTCCCTAACCTAAAAAAAGACATGCCCATAAACATACAAGAAGCCCACAGAACTCCAAATAGATTGGACCAGAAAAGAAACACCTCCCGACACATAATAGTCAAAACACCAAATGCACAAAATAAAGAAAGAATATTAAAAGTAGTAAGGGAAAAAGGTCAACTAACATATAAAGGCAGACCTATCAGAATCACACCAGACTTTTCGCCAGCTATACCATTCTTATATGACCAAAGGATGCTTCATCCTACCACAGAGACCCTTGCTCAACCATGTTCACTGTTGCTCTCTTCATAATAGCCAGAAACTGGAATAAGTTTAGATTTTCATAATGGAACATTATGGAATATTATTCATCTATTAAAAACAAAATAATGAAATTTGCAGGTTAGTGGATAGACCTAGAAAAATCATGAGTGAAAAATCATGTAACTTTAATTCTTTCAAGGCTTACTTTTAATGATGGTTCTTAAACGCTTTAACATCCCTTTTATCCCACCACCCACCACCGGCAGTGGAAAAGAAAAGCTATAGGAGAAGTTGGTTTGTTCAGAACTGGTTCTGTGAAGCAAATCCCATGTGTTGTCTGGCTATCGCAATTGAGTTTACAGGTCAGCAGCGACAGTTCAGTCCACTCAGAAACACTTCCTGGCTATGGCAGCAGTCCAGTTCGGTAGAGTCTGGAGAGCAAACTCGATCAACAGCAGTGGCACTACCTAGGAGAGACAGCCAGGCCTCAACCTGGGCATGACTCAGCAGGTGGAACCAGGGCCAACAGAAACTCTAGGGAAAGTTCTCAGCTGTGCCTCACTCAACGAAGCAAAGATCGTTGAAGATGAGAGACCAAGAAGCATTTATCTATGCAAGCAAGCCAAGGTCAGTCTCCATCACTGTCTATCAAGTCCTATTTATATCCCTTCAAACATGTCCTGTCCCCCATGTGTCTTGCCTCAGCACATGTGTTTGTCTCAGCTGACATCACTTTGCCAACCAACCTGAGTCTGAGGAAACTGCAAGATCTGCAGTACACCACTAGATGGTTTTTTTTTTTTGTTGTTGTTGTTTTTTTTTTTTTTTTTTTTGTTTTTTTGGGGCATTTCTCTCTATGGAGCCCTGACAAATGGAGCTCAACTATGCAATGTAAGGTGGACCAACACATGTGTGTGTTTAGCAATAAATCTTTCATCACATTCATCACAATTCTCTCACGTGCTTGCTTTAGCAGAACATCCTTTCACCTTTGTCTGTTTCAGTGAAATATTTTTTTTCATGTGTTTGCCCCAACAAAACAACATCCAACACAATAAACTTTCCAAAGAACCCTTAAGTTTCCACTTCAGAGGTAACTTGGGCCCAGAAGGACAAACATAGTATGCATTCACTTATATATGACTGTTAGCTGTTAAGTCTTTGATAAGAAGGCTACAATCCATGTAACCTCAGAGGTTAGGCACAAAGAATATGGAGATGGAGGGACAAGATGGCTCTCCCTAGGAAGGGGAAAGAAAATAAATAGTTATGAATGGATGGGAAATGAATTGGAGAATCAAACAATTGGCCATCTAAGGTTCATTAGAAACCCAGCACAGTGGAACCTTCCTAAAATATATACATGTATGAATGCAAAATAAATGAAGCTGTCAAATAGTGAGAGAGATGGAGTCCCAACTGGATAGCTCTCATTACCAAATTGTAGCAGACCAGCCAGTATGAAGTTAAACAGTCCTCTGAGGGGTGTGTAAGGATGATTATAGGAAATATAGAAAAAAGATGCAAGACACAGTCTGGGGCTCCCCACAAAGAGGGTTACCACACATTTCAGCCATCCCTCCCAATGTCCCCCTAATCAGCAATAGACAGCTCTTCATTATAATGAGGTACCTAAAGGCCCAGAAGCTTAGCCTTTCTTCCTAGACACTCCTCCCTGCAAAAGGTTTTTAATCTCATGCTTGCCCTGAGAAGTTGGGGTACAGTTTTCTCATCCACTTTTCTCCATGACATAAATGCCTTAGAGCCATGGATTGTCTCTTTCCATTAAGACCCGCCTTCAGGAGCTGTAGAGAAGTCCTTCGCTTACAGAGCCTAGACTAAACTGTGGAAGGCTTCTCTATGTTCCCAGCTGTTAAGCCCAAGCCTGTAGCCAACTGCTGACAAGACAAGACAAAGCCTCAGACTGAGCTTCCCCACCCCAGGAGTGGTGTTCCTGCAGCTTCCCAACTCCCTGCTCGCTGGCAGGGTGGGGTAAGCTTGGCCAAACTTCCCCTGTCCTGCCTCCAAGAGCAGCATGCCCTGTGGCAGAGCAGACCCCCACCATTAACCCAACAACTGCTTCTCATTCCCTTTACCCCTGACTGTGCTATCAAGACTTTATTTTTTCCTTTGAGCTTCAAAGTTGGCCTTTTCATCTCCTTCCAATCTACATTTAGGATTTATCAGCCAAGAAAAAACAAACAGGGAAAACACAGAGATCAGTCTGCTTAGAGCACACAGCCATAGCCGAAAGTGCGTCCCTCCCCCCTAAATCTAGGCCAGCCAAAGACAATGGAAAAACATACAGGAGACCCAAAATTTTCAGGTTTTGTTTAAATGTTTGTTTTCTCTAACAGGAACACCTAAGACAATGTTCGTGCTTCTCAACCCAAAATTTTCATGTCTCTTTATTTAAATGTTTATTTTCTCCCTAGCATTCGTGATTTATGTCCAAAAATTTTCCAAATTTCCTTTAAGGTTTAAAAGTCATCTAATCTACTCCCACTGGTCAAACCAACTATACTGATAACCATTATTTAATCCTTAATTAACAACCAGTTTTCCTTTACAGATAAGCTGTTGCTGCCTATCCCAGATACATAATTAACATGATATTTTCCTTCCTCAGCCATCCAAAGTGGACTTAAAAGATGTCTTTCAGGACAAAATTCCTGAACTTGGCCTTGACTCTCGCCTAGCAGGCAGACTTCTCTGCTTCAGTGAAACGGGAAATGACTTCTGACACCAAATGATGCTTCCAGTGACTGGAATGGGTTACATCTAATTGAGTTGTTGGCCAAAGTTGCTCCATGAGAAACTGCAAACAACTCAGGGTATTGAGAAGGCTGTTGATTGTTCTCCACAAACATGCAGTAAGGCCCCACTGTTGAAGACAACATCTATACATCTTATTGAACACAACAAAGTCAAGCTGGTACCTATCTAGAACCTTCATTCCTGTGGATTAATGTTCATGGTACTGGAAGGTAGGTGTTCTGTGCTCTACTGAAGGAGAAAGGTAAACACTAATCTACTTAAAAACTCAGCAAGTTAAAAGGATGACCCGCTTGCAAGATATTTGAGTGCAACAGTTGTACAAAGCTTATGACAGTAACCAAACAATATCTACACTGTGGCGTCCACTGTGAGATAGAACACATTCCCAACAATAAGACAAGATAGACCAGAGACCCGGGGGAAAACAAAATGATACTGTTCTGTTACAGGAACACAGCCACAAAACAACTCCTACTGACATTCTTCTATACTCATAAATCAGAGCCTTGATCAGATATCATCAGAGAAATGTCCTTTTATAGTAGATGGAAAAATACTGAGACCCCCAGCTAGACAGTGGGCAGAGAGTTAGTCCTTGGAGCCCTAAAATGATGTCTCCATCAAATCCTTCCCCTTGGTGCTCATGGAGCCCTGAGGAGGAGGAGGTAGAAAGATTATGAGATCCAGCGGGGTATGCACAACAGAGGCGCGTCCTGACTCAGACATCCACTTTAGATATCACAATAGGATTCTAAGTCTGACCGAGGACCTCAGGGACCATGCTGCAGCCACACATTGAAGCAGGGACTGCCTTCATTCAGACCCAGCAGCTCCATGCAGCCAGAGCTGACACCTTCCTGGAACATGTGTGCCGCCTGGACATGGACTCCACTCCCATCACGGCCCACAACACTGGCATCATGTGTACCATTGGCCCTGCTTCCCGATCTGTGGAGATGCTGAAGGAGATGATTAAGTCTGGGATAAATGTGGCTCCGTTGAATTTCTCTCATGGAACTCATGAGTACCAGGCAGAGACCATCAAGAATGTATGTGCAGCCACAGAAAGCTTTGCATCTGATTGCATTCTCTACTGTCCCATTGCAGTGGCTCTGGACATAAAGGGACCGGAGATCAGAACTGGACTCACCAAGGGCAGCGGCACCACAGAGGTGGAGCTGAAGAAGGGAGCCACTCTGAAGATCACCCTGGACAATGCCTACGTGGAGAAGTGTGACAAGATCATCCTGTGGCTGGACTGTAAGAACATCTGCAAGGTGATGGAGGTGGGCAGCAAGATCTACGTGGATGAAGGGTTCATCTCGCTGAAGTCAAAGAGAAAGGTGCTGACTACCTGGTGACAGAGGTGGAGAATGGTGGCTCCTTGGGCAGCAAGAAGGGTGTGAACCTGCCTGGAGTTGCTGTGGTCCTGCCTGCCATGTCAGAAAAGGACATCCAGGACCTGAAGTTTGGGGTGGAGCAGGGTGTGGACCTGGTGTTTGCATCTTTCATCTGCAAGGCAGCTGACATGCATGAAGTTTGGAAGGTCCTGGGAGAGAAGGGCAAGAACATCAAGATCATCAGCAAAATCGAGAATCTGGTTCTGTGTTTTCATGGGATCCCTCTGTGTATGAGGGTGTGTGTTTCTGTATTGATATGGGTTCCTCATGCATTTCTTTGGCTCTTTTTTTTTCTGTTTGTTTTGTCCTGATCCAGTTTGTTTGGTTTTGGTTTGGTTTATCTTATTTCATTTTTTTTATTCTTTAGATGCCCGTTTGTTTTCTAATGAGAGACAGAAAGAGTGTGCATTCAGTTGGGAGAGGAAGTGGAGAGGACCCCAGAAGTTTAGAGGAGAGGAAACCATAATCAGAACATATTGTATGAAAAAAACTAATTCTAATAAAATAAAGAAGGAAGAGGGAGAGGAGGGGAAAGATGGAGAAAGAGAAGAAGAAGGGGAGGAGGAGGGAAAAGAGGAAGAGAAAAGGAGGAGAAGGAAGAGGAGGAGGAGGAGTGTTTTGAAGGCTCAATTGAGCCATTTACCAAATAGTTTGACTCTGTGATTTTTGTCTGTCTTTTCCGAGGATGAGTTGAACGAACATCTGTTCATACTCTATAGGGGCACTGACAACAGGCAGACTTGGTTCCAGTCAAACTCAGCTCAGTGAGGCAGAGAGTTTATTGGGATTACTTACAAAAAATAATGAGGGGTGACTTACTTAACATGGGTGACCCAGAGTTATCTGTATCACCAAAGAGTCTACCCTGATTGGGTGATGACTAATAAAAGCTATAGCTTTGGAACTTAACTTTTAGGCAAGTCAGTTGGTCTGTTTCTTCTTCCTCCTAATAGTGTCACTCCATGGGCCAAGTATATCCAAACCATCACATTCCACTCCTGGCCCCCAATAGGCTTGTCTGAACACATGAATCTATGGGGGCCTTACCTAAACATCTTGTTCCAGCTTGTACAGTCTTGGAGAAGGCCCTTGTGAACTACTGCAAGTTTCAGGAGTTTCCTGGAACGTCTATATTATGTTTACTTTTTATGCTATAATGAATGTCTTAGGGATTCCATTGCTGTAAAAAGACACCATGACCAAGGCAACTCACATAAGGGTTAACATTTAATTGGGGCTGTCTTACAGGTTTAGTGGTTCAGTCAATTATTACCATAGCAGGAAAGCAGCATTCTGGCAGGCAGGAGAAGAAGTTGAGAGTTCTACATCTTCATCCATAGGAAGCCAGGAGCAGATTAGCTCCCAAGTGGCTAGGAAGAGGGTCTCAAAGCCCACTCCCACAGTGACACACTTCCTCCAACAAGGCCACACCTACTCCAACAAGAACATACCTCCTAGAGCCTCTTCTTGAGCCAAGCATATCCCAACCACCACAATGAAGTATTTCTATTCAGGTGAAATAACTGTCCAAAATACTACTCTTTCCTCTGGCTCTTAAATTTTTTCCATTCCTTCTTGCTCAATATTTTCTGAGCCTAAGAGAGTGTAATATAGATATTTAATTCTTTCTCTCTCACTTACGGCTAATTATTAGGCCACATTGCTATAGTAACATTTAGTCTTGGGACTTGAGGCTATCCTTCCTAATACAGGAAAAAAAGTTACCTTTTATGGAATCTGACAATAGCATTAACCTGTGGGGACAGGTACAAATATTTGCAGAGAATTTGACAGGAGCAAAACAACAGCAGTGGCCTCCTCAGTTGGGACTTTATTCTTCCCAGAGGTCCAGATGTCAGTCTGGTGACACTTCTTTCCCAGCATCCTGTGATTCTTTTCAACATGATGGAAATCAGCCAGAAGAGAGCTTCCAGCTCAGTCCCAGCCTTAGTTTTCCACATCCCGTGGCCACTCACAGTGTTTTTAGCAATAAGGACTTTTCATCTAGTTCTAACATGCTTTGGGGGATGCTTTGAGACAAACGTACATGAATCTGAAGTAGGAAGGCTGAATCCCCTCTCCAGAGACTATTTTCTTGGTGAATTCAAACAGTATGTGGCAATTCATCAATATACCGTATCTGCAGAAGGCATTTGCTCGCTGTGATACAAGGGAAGAGATCAAGTAGTTATTTTTCTAAAGGATCAGAGGAGACAGAAGGAACCCAGTGGTGTATGCTGGATAGGTTTGTGTTGAGTCCTGTGATGATGGGCATTTGTCCTCTTTTCTAAGCTGCATAATAGGTTCATCCAGGTGTGTCTTTTCTGCTGGGCCATGCTTTGGAAATGGGATTGTCAGTAGACCAAAACCATTTCCCCCCTTAGAGCTCTATCAGAGACAGACACTTGATTTTGAAGGGTTATCCTTTTTAAACTTTGAATCTTTAAACTTTATAAAGTTATGAATCAAGGGGATCAAACTAAGAAAAGTATATATCTTTACTAGCATTTAACTTGAGATCCACCCTGGCTTCATTTGAGGGTGAGAAGCAACTGTTTTTGTTGCTAATGTTGTTTGGTTTTATTGCCGGCCTTGCATGGAGTCATCAGCTGTACATAGACACAGAGCTGAGGCCTTTAACTTGGGCTACCTCCAGCTGGTCTAACCTGACTAATTCTGACAGCATCCCACCAAGTGACCTTGTCTACCTCTCTGCTGATGTTCACCTCCATCCACCTCTGTATCTGCTGACTCATTCCTCCTGTGCCTGATTCTTCCCACTGAGCCCATCTCCAGTCGGACATTCTGCCTTTTCTCTCTTGCCTCAGCCATTGGTCATCAGATGTTTATTAAACCAATCAGGAGGGATGGAGATATATATTTACAGAACACCGAGGCAGGTGATGCTTCATTAAAATAACAATACCAAAGTCTGGATAGTAATCAGCTCTCTGCAAGTACAGAAATAGCCATTTGAATAATAAAAAGACAACCTCTACACAGTGCACAAAAAGATTACCTCACCATGTTTTTACTTTGTTGTTATTATCACACAGATAAGCTAAAGACCAAGGATATTCTAAGGCCACCTCTCTCCAACTTTGTTTTCTTTTTATGTTTTTTTTTGTGTTTTCTCTTTACTAGATTCTCTGGATTGCAAGGATTTAAATATAAGTTACATGTGGTAAATTACAGAGAGGCTCTCCTAATCCATGCAGCCCTAGTGGTAGCCCTCTTTTAATGGGAAATTTGCCTTGTAAACTATCATACTTGCTTTCTAGCTAGATTGGAAAAATATAATAGGGATGGGTACATTATGAATTGGGGGGGGGTGTCAGAAACTAGAAAAAGCAGAAGCTAGATATACAGAGAGGCCAACATATTCCCTAGCCTTCGTAATCATTAGAAATTCCTTAAGCTTCCCCCACACATGAGGCTCAATAGATACCACGCTGGTAGTCTTTTGTAGAGATAATCTCCTGTGAACTGTGTAGAAGCATCATCTGTCAATAAAAAGTTGATGGCCCTTAGCAAAAGGCAAGAAGTAGAAGGTGGGAATTCTAAAGGAGACATTAGAACTCTGAGAGGCAGAGGTGGGACAATTTCACCATGGACTCAGGGGAGATGCATGAAACTGAGGAGAGCCATGTGGCAGAAAGAGACTAGAACAGATGAGTCATGCAAGTTATGAGATAGTCAGGGAACAGTCCAAAGCTTATGACCTAAGCATTTATTCATGAATAATTAAGTGTCAGAATCATTATTCAGGGAAGAAAAAGGGCCGGTAGAAAAGCTCATGGCAATAGTCTTTACTTGTTTTGGATGGCAGGTCCCACATAAACAGGCTATGATTAACCAGATAAGTGCAGAATCCACCAAAATCCAAGGCCATTAAGGTCATGTGGAGTCACATAGGTATGAACATAGTCAGTAGTCCTTCCTTCCTTACAATTGCTAATGAATAAAGAGATAATACAGAGAATTCGAGTCTCCATTAATAGGAGCAAGTGTTCCAAAAGTTTTCTTCTTTTCTATGGGCACTAATGAGGTAAGGAAAGATAAAGTAAGTTCCAGAGGATGCTCTTGGGACTGGAATAGGGGGCGGGTTACGAATGGAACATCCAGGTGCTCCTTTTCTCTTAAAGGAAGGCCACAAAGCACCCTAAGATCCTATCAGTTTTGTCCTAACAACAGTGTCCTTTGCCTTACAGAAGCTTTGTAGTTTTATGAGATCCCATTTGTCGGTTCTTGATCTTAGAGCATAAGCCATTGGTGTTTTGTTCAGGAAATTTTCTTCAGTGCCCATGTGTTTGAGACTCTTCCCCACTTTTTCTTCTATTAGTTTGAGTGTATCTGGTTTGATGTGGAGGACCTTGATCCACTTGGACTTAAGCTTAGTACAGGGTCATAAGCATGGATCGATCTGCATTCTTCTACATGCTGACCTCCAGTTGAACCAGCACAATTTGCTGAAAATGCTATCTTTTTTCCATTGGATGGTTTTGGCTCCTTTGTCAAAAATCAAGTGACCATAGGCGTGTGGGTTCATTTCTGGGTCTTCAATTCTATTCTACTGGTCTATTTGTCTGTCCCTGCAACCAACAGATTGGGGAAAGATCTTTACCAATCCTACAACTGATAGATGGCTCATATCCAAAATATACAAAGAACTCACGAAGTTAGACGGCAGGGAGACAAATAACATTAAAAATGGGGTTCAGAGCTAAACAAAGAATTCACAGCTGAGGAATGCCATATGGCTGAGAAGCACCTAAAGAAATGTTCAACATCTTTAGTCATAAGGGAAATGCAAATCAAAACAACCCTGAGATTCCACCTCACACCAGTGAGAATGGCTAAAATCAAAAACTCCAGTGAGAGCAGATGCTGGCAAGGATGTGGAGAGAGAAGAACATTCCTCCATTGTTGGTGGGATTGCAGACTGGTACAACCATTCTGAAAATCAGTCTGGAGGTTCCTCAGAAAATTGGACATTGAATTACCTGTGGACCTATACCTCTCTTGGGCATATACCCAAAAGATGCCCCAACATATAACAAAGACACATGCTCCACTATGTTCATAGCAGCCTTATTTATAATAGCCAGAAGCTGGAAAGATCCCAGATACCCTTCAACAGGGGAATCGATACAGAAAATGTGGTACATCTACACAATGGAATACTACTCCACTATAATAAACAATGACTTTATGAAATTCATAGGCAAATGGATGGAACTGGAAAATATCCTGAGTAAGGTAACCCAATCACAGAAAAACACACATGGTATTCACTCATTGATAAGTGGCTATTAGCCCAAATGCTTGAATTACCCTAGATGCACAGAACACATGACACTCAAGAAGGATGACCAAAATGCGAATGCTTCACTCCTTCTTTAAAAGGGGAACAAGAATACCCTTGGGAGGGAATAGGGAGGCAACGTTTAGAACAGAGGCTGAAGGAACACCCATTCAGAGCCTGACCCACATGTGGCCTATACATACACAGCCACCAAACTAGATAAGATGGATGAAGCAAAGAAGTGCAGGCTGACAGGAACCGGATGTAGATTTCTCCTGAGAGACAGAGCCAGAATATGGCAAATACGTAGGGGAATGTCAGCAGCAAACCACTGAACTGAGAACCCCCCCCCCCGTTGAAGGAGTCAGAGATAGGAGTGAAAGAGCTTGAAGGGCTTGAGACCCCATATGAACAACAATGCCAATCAACCAGAGCTTCCAGGGACTAAGCCACTACCCAAAGACTATACATGGACTGACCCTGGGCTCCAACCTCATAGGTAGCAATGAATAGCTTAGTAAGGGCACCAGTAGAAGGGAAAGCCCTTGGTCCTGCTAGGACTGAACCCCCATGAATGGGATTGTTGGGGGAGGGCGGTAAAGGGAGGAAGATGGGGAGGGGAATACCCGTATAGAAGGGGAGGGGGAGGGATTGGGGGATGTTTGCCTGGAAACTGGGAAAGGTAATAACAATAGAAATGTAAATAAGAAACAATCAATTTAATAAAGATGGAGAAAAAAAATCCTATCAGTTTGACCCAGACTTTAAACAAGAGCGTGCTTTGTGTATTTCTTTATTCGAGTCTTGCCTAAAGTTAGACTAAAGGATAAAACAGTGACCTGTAATGGGAACTATAACTCATAATATCATAATATCCTATCACTTGACATTTTTTTGTAGAATGGAAGACATTCGCTTGTTGAACTTTTCAGGTTGCTTGGCTCCACTTATAGACACACTAATGGAAATACAGGCCTAAGCTTTTAAAATATACAAGAGTCTCTGTGTCTATAAATAGCTGATGACTGTATGTAAGTCTGGCAATAAAACCAAACAACAATAGCAACAGAAACAAAATTGAGAGCATCCAGGGAGCCAAATGAAAGACAGAAAAGTGTAGAGCAAAGAAATCCTGCTGTGTGTTTGTGTGCGTGTCCGTGCATTCTATCTCAGACAGAAGATAGAGCAAGCATCAGGATCCATGGGACTTGCAACAGTTTCCAGCTTCCACCCAAGCAAGCTGATCCCAGCTCAGCTGGCACATCTGTCCCCACTAGTAGCAGTCAGTCCAGCACCTGGCAGCCTATCATTTGGGTCCTTCTTATCTGTTCTTTTCCAAGACAGCCTGCCATAAATTCACACGCAATTTCTGTGGTCTAGCTATCTCAAGGATGTCAGTGTCCCCTGGTGGCTGGTTAGTGTTGGAGACACGTCCAAGTCTCCTAAGTGGAGCAGTTCAGCCAGTTTGCAGAAATGTTGGGGAACTGAGTCTATCAAAAAATAGCCATCATTCTGACCTTAAAATACTTTATATTCAAAATACATTATTCACCTTGTGATTTATTAATGGTGGATAATTTGCATGATTATGTATCGTTGCTCTCTAGCATTCTTTTTATTGAATGCTAAGGCCAGAAGGATAATGAATTGTAGAATAGTTTACATTATGCTACACATTTAAACATGCTTAAAATGTGTTTGTATTTATTGTTATTTAATTGATACATAATTATAATCATTTGGCTTGAAAATTATTATGCTAGTTTAGATGGTAAACATAGACATTTCTATGTGAAGCGCTGTCTAGTGATGCTTTTAAGAATCAAATATTTATTGTGCGAGTAGAATATAACAATTTGTCTGCATTCCCAACATTATCCTCTGTGTTAATTTTTTTATATATCCCCTGTATTTTACTTTTTTCTAACATAGTATTTTTATTGATTATGTGGACATTTCACATAATGCTCCCAAACAAATTAACTTTTCAGCCCTCCCAGGTCCACCCCGGAACCATTGTGACCCTCCCCCACAAAGTCCAAATCACAAAACTAAACAACTTAAATATTCAAAACAAATAGACTAGGTGAAGCTCTGAAAAGCCCCTTTCCTTTACTGGTCTGCTAACCAACAGTAAAGGTCAGGGAAGTAGGGAATGACTCCAGGCAGCTGAGCATTCTCTTGCATCAAATCTTGGGGAGTTCCATGAGGTGACAAGTTTACCTAATAGCTGGCTTAACAAAAGTGTTTTGGAGATTCCTGTACCTTAACAGAATCTAAGAAATACTTGTGGAATACCCATAGCACTCAGGGAGTTAGTAAGGTGCCATGGGAGAATTTCAAGGAAAGGGAGAAAGTAGTGTTATAAGGATTAAAGAAGGTTAGTGGAGCAAGAAGGGTTAAATTTCAGTGTAATGGGAGGGCAGGGAAAAGGAGAGGACAATTGATAGCTGCTGGGGATGTAAGAGCGAGTTTTCTTTAAGGGTTTTACCCATGATAAGTTGACCATGCTCCATTGAAAGACCACACATCCAAGAGCATACAGATAGCATGAATTGGACTTGATGGGTAAAAAGTAAGAAGCCATAAGTTGGCTGGGTAGGGAAGGCGAGATGAATTTGGGAGGATTTAATCGAGGAGGTGGATATGATCATTGTATGGAATTATCAAAGAGCTGATAAATTTTATTTCAAATGTTAAAATATAACCTAAGCTAAGTAAGAGAAAAAATAAGTAGAAAAATAAAAGAAAATCACAGAGGATCTTTTTCAGATAGGTCTTCACTGGCTCTCTAATTTCAGTAAGAAACTTCTGTGGTGACAGTTGTGAGTAGCTTGAGGTTTGTGAATGGGGAGAAAGGACAGATTACCGTCTTCCTGCACATCTGCTAAAAAGTCACTTACTGCAGGGCAATGTTAGTGTCCCTCAGTTGTGATTTGGAGATGAAACGATCACAAGCAAAGAAATTGCAGCAGAATTCAGAGAAAGCTACTAGAACTCATAAGAAACTTTAATAAGTTTTAGATGTAATAGTACCTTAAAAGGTCAATTGTATTTTCTAATATCAGCTAGTATCAACTAGAAAATACAATAAAACCCTAAAATGTTTCTGTTTAAAAAAAAGAAAGAAAATTAGTAATGGAAAATGAATTTATTTATAGTTAGGTCAAAACAAGATAAATGCTACTAGTTTTCTACCATCTTTTTTTTCTTAGAAAATAAATGAAGCAAAATCCAGGAAGTCCACATATGTTAATTTGATCACAAAGTAAGCTAATAGAACTGTTTGAAATCACCTCTTGTGAGTCAAGTTCTTCTTCTGGCTGGCACAAAGAATATTAGCCTTATTTTTCCACCAGTGTAGAATTTCTAGGAACATTATATCTCTTTGAGTCCATTGATTCAATAGTCTGAAAATCACAAGGAGGGATCCAGGTGTCTCCCTTTGGTATCTGTGCATCCATGGGGGCGATGGTTATAAAGGGCAAACCTCCTGGAGGGCAGGCATGTTCAGGAGTTGTGTGGCCAGTCAGAGAGACAGCTCAATGGAAGACAGGCACACACACAAAAGCTGGGAGGGAATCTGGAGGAGAGGTAGAGAAAGAAGGACAGAAAGAGAATGGGTGTGAGACAGTACAGGCAGCAAAGGAGAAAGGGGACCAGGGTTCGAGAGAAAGCAAAAATAAATATAGACAAGTCAGGAACAAAAACTGGTGACAAAGAGAAAGTACTTCAGGCAGGAGGCCTCTGCAGCTGTCATTTTCTCCACCAGTGTAATTTTAGTTTCTTGAGATGCAGATAGATCCTGTTCTTGGACTTTAACACAGTTCTTGCCATGAGGAATGGGACTCTGGTGGGATCTGGGAGCAGCTCAAATCGGAGCAGGGTCAGTGCCATGGCCACATTCAGCTCATTCATGGAAAACTGTTTCCTGATACAGTTTCTGGGACAGACAGACACAGGAAGGTGAGATTTGGCCTCAGACCTGTTCTTAGTTCGTCAAGCATTGGCCAATAAGCCCCACCCAGAGTGGGTCATAGGGTCTTGCTTCATGGTCCCTGCCTAATCATTTTCCTAATAGGTCTCACACTCACACTGATTCCTTGTCTTGGTTCATGGACTCCTGATTTTTGACAAAGCCTTTCACTCTTCTGGGACTAGCTCTGACCCTAGTTCTGCTCTCAGACACGTGGGATGTCATTTGAATAGTGTCAGCACTGCAGGGCATAGAGTCCTAGCACATGAGTCTTTTTATGACTTAATGGTTAGCCAATTCCTTTCCCTAGTCATTTCTGGATCTCCAGCATGGATCCCCCTATTCCCGACAATATAAGAAGGGATGGATCATGTTCTTGGGAGTTATTAAATACAAATAATTCCAGGATGAAATTTAAATATTAGTGAATAAGACAAACATCATCTTGGTGTTCTTCATTCAGAGAATGAGAGGGACTTTCCTTCAGTCAAACTACCAGCATTCATAGCTGCCTAGCCTCACTCCAGAAAGGTAGCCTCCTGCCCTCCAGCGGCTGTCTCATGGTCTTGTTAATTTATTAATACTATTTTTTTAAAGCTGGTTTAGATGAA
This sequence comes from Rattus rattus, assembly GCF_011064425.1. NCBI lineage: Eukaryota > Metazoa > Chordata > Mammalia > Rodentia > Muridae > Rattus > Rattus rattus. The sequence continues at coordinate 123,564,866 of NC_046154.1, read as the reverse complement.
ATTCTTAGCCCTAGGTAAACTTTATCCTAAAAATATTCCTTCCAGTGAAATAGCATGTATCTAATCTACTCTATGGAAGCTGATTTAGCTTCAGAATTACTGTATCAGAAGAACATACTTTGTACCCATTAATGACAGGGTTTTGGCCAGGGTGAGTCCTGTAGACTGTGGATTTTCACAGCAGCCCTTTTCTCGCTCAGCAGTTCATGTCAGCACTATGCAGAGGATTTCCTCAGGAGCAGTTTAATGTCTTCATTCCTGTGTGCTACCACACTCCTAGGGAGACCGAGCAAACCTGCTTGCTAAGTCCCTTCCCTCATGCATAATTTTTCAAACAGGAAAATTGTTATACAAATTGCCAAAATTTTTATATCCAATGCAATTTTGGTGAAGCTAGAAGCCACAAATATGTGAGATGATTGTCCCTGGTATCACAACCTACAATGATCTGTGAATTTTCACAGATACGACATTAACAGAAGGATCAGCAAAGTGTGTGGAATTTCAATATATTGAAATATAGCATTTTACTTAGCATATCAGATTGCAATATTAAATACATATATTTTATATGTGTTTTATAAATATATGTATAAACTAAATCATTCATTGTAGTGCAGTGACATTCAAAATTGGGGGAAATAAGAAATATACTAATTGTTACACAGAGTTTCAGTGGTCACTGAGGAAAGGGTTAAAATCTCTGAGCTGTGTACTAAAATACCTTCTTTCTTTTTGGAACAGGCAGGCATACCCCCACCTAAACACAGAAGCCAACAGTCATGTAAATGGGCACCAGAAAGCCCTAAGTGATTAGAAATATCAAATACTGACATATGCCAGTCATGTCCCCTAACCCATTCTCTTTACCTTGCTCCTGCTGACAAGGGTAGGAAGGCATGAGTGTGCCGGGGGACATCTGGTGCAAATCTAAAAGGGTCAAACACCTACACAGAGAGCATGCAGACCAGAATGGATGAGAGTCAAGCCCCTTCCCAATACATAAGGAGCAGAATTCCTAGATTATTAAGTAGGAAACTAGGGGTTGGGGATTTAGGTCAGTGGTAGAGCGCTTGCCTAGCAAGTGCAAGGCCCTGGGTTTGGTCCCCAGCTCCGAAAAAAAAAACCAAAAAAAAAAAAAAAAAAAAAAAAAAAAGAAAGAAAAAAAAAAAAACAAACAAACAAACAAACAAACAAAAAAAGTAGGAGACCCTTCTCTTCCTAAGGGTTTCATACTTTGGGTTTGGTATAATCTTGGGTTATGATGAAGGCCACAAATGGAAAGAGAAATCAATAATCCTGTCAGGGCAGAAAGGACATAAGTGGGAGGACAATTATGTTGAAGATGTAGGGGCAGTGAGGAACACACATACACAGATGGTTTGCATATTTGAATTATCACTGAGCAAAATGATCTTATTGGGGATTGTGAGTTGAGTAAAGAATCCATTAGAAAATGGCAGTGACGCATCCATTATGAATCAAGAGTATCTTGCTTATGATAAGCTTATAAATGAAAAAACATCTTCAGTCTTCCATCAGTCTCTGTGACTAGCTCACAGAACACCATAAGAACCCCTGCCCAGGCAAGGAAGACATTATTTTCTATTCATTTTCAGAGTCTCAATGAAGCTAGTTATCTTTCTTATGTTCACACAGCTTGGATGTGTCAGAGGTGAGGTCATACCTAGCTGTGAGTTACTTAGTTGGTGTTTCACTCCAAGAACAGAAAACTCAGATCTTATCATTCCTAGCTCTTTTCTTCCCTCAAATTAGAGTTTCCAGGGGGACTGGAATGTACTTAACATACAGCACAGAGTTCTCTTATCTCTCTCATTTGCATTCACTCAAGGACAAAACTTCTCCACAAGGGATTGTCTCAGCCCTTTTCATCCTTCCTCCTCCTCCTCCTCCTCCTCCTCCTCTTCTTCCTCTTCCTCCTCTTCCTCTTCCTCCTCCTCCTCCTCCTCCTCCTCCTTCCAAGTTAAATTTTAGGACTGACAATGACATTTAACTAGAAGGTAACATTTATTTCTCAAAACATTGCTGAAGAAATTATTATTATTATCAGGGATTTTATAGCATCATTCCAACTTCAAAGGAAAGATCCAACATATCAAGAAATAAGAGAGATCTAGTGAGGTTGAGAACAACAGAAACACGTTCTGAAATGCCTGAATTACCCTAGATGCCTAGAACAAATGAAACTCAAGATGGATGATCAAAATGTGAATGCTTCACTCCTTCTTTAAAAGGGGAACAAGAATACCCTTGCAGGGAAGAGAGAGGCAAAGATTAAAACAGAGACTGAAGGGACACCCATTCAGAGCCTGCCCCACATGTGGCCCATATATATACAGCCACCCAATTAGACAAGATGGATGAAGCAAAGAAGTGCAGAAGTGTAGATCGCTCCTGAGAGACACAGCCAGAATACAGCAAATACAGAGGCGAATGCCAGCAGCAAACCACTGAACTGAGAATAGGACCCTCGCTGAAGGAATCAGAGAAAGAACTGAAGAGCTTGAAGGGGCTCGAGACCCCATATGTACAACAATGCCAAGCAACCAGAGCTTCCAGGACTAAGCCACTACCTAAAGACTATACATGGACTGACCCTGACTCTGACCTCCATAGGTAGCAATGAATATCCTAGTAAGAGCACCAGTGGAAGGGGAAGCCCTGGGTCCTGTTAAGACTGAACCCCAGTGAACTAGACTGTCGGGGGGGGGGCGGCAATGGGGGGAGGGTGGGGAGGGGAACACCCATAAGGAAGGGGGGGAGGGAGGGGGATGTTTGCCCAGAAACCGGGAAAAGGAATAACACTCGAAATGTACATAAGAAATATTCAAGTTAATAAAAAAAAAAAAGACAACCATGTAGCGATTAGTTTGTATGGAAGGAGAACTCCACAGGGACAACTTTGAACTTTTCAGCAGAAGACAGGGTTCAGGCCAGCTTGATGACCCAATTGCCTTATCACCCAGACCCTTGCTGTGTCTGGGGATTGTCATTTGATGTTGTAGCCTTGGGCAGAGCTCTTCTCCTCAGAGGAGGTAATTAGAGTAAGAGCTTCACCCTTGGTAAGAACTCTGCATATTCTTTCTATTCTTAAGTCTGGTCAGTGCACAAGTCTTGCTGAGTGCCTCTCCATCCAGACACTTAGTCAACAGCATTGTACTTCAGAGCTAGGGATGCAAGGGGATGGATGGATGATGGTGATGCCCACCCCCTTCCTTTAGGAAGCTCCTTGTGATCACTGTTCACAATTCTGTATGTAGATGCCAGATTCTATGCTAGGCCCTGTTGTAAAGGGAATACTGTTCTTGGTTGCTAGGAGCTCCTGGTACTGGGTGTACACAGTAAAGAACAGAGTTAAATCGATGCTGGTTAATAGGGTAGTGCTCACATTAGTCCTCCCATGGAGGCCCTTCCTCTCACTTGTATGTAGGATGGTCCCTCCAAGTCATCACTTCTAGAAATTACCTTAGACTCCAGAAAATAGATCTACTTGTGTCCTACACCTGACATCATCCCTCCACAAGAAAGGCAGGCCCTATATTTTTATCCCTTGGCTTATTCGAGATCTGTGGATTGACAAATGATAACTCCCCCAGCAAGAAATTGTGCACTTATCTCTGAGGAGGTAAACTGAGTAGTTCTCAGATCACATGGTTATCATATAACAGCTTGTGTCTTCTTACTTTAGGAAATTCCCAAAAAGCCAGTGGGAAGGTGGGAATGGGAACTGCTGAAAAGACTTGATGATCCATTGTCTGCGCAGGTAGTATTGGGCTGCTTTGAACAGCAGCAGCAGTAGGCCAAGGCAAGACACCATTTGGAGGAGTCTAGAGATGCCAAACACAGTTGTGATATGACTGAGCTCAAAGATACCCATAATAAAATGGCCTGTAGATCACTGACTGTTGCTGATTTCCTTGAACACCCACATTTAAGCATGACATAGTCTGTCCTACCTGCTGTGAGAAGGGAAAAGAAGAGGCCAAACATTGGTCCCAGGGTTCAGTAGTGATTGATTAACCAGAAAGATCTACTTCGTCAGATACTGAATTCAAAGTTATTAGGTTTGATCTCCGGGCTTGTCAGACCACATTTTCCTACAGTGTCATGGTTATGAGCAGCTACCTTGCAGCACATGTCTGTGCATCTGTGGGCTCTCTCTGTGGGTTTCTGGGCTTCAGAAAAGAAATGTTCAACTTCTAGTGATGAGACATCTCTCTTCATCCATGTTAGCTTGGGTTACTAGGGTGTCTCTGCAGATGATGGGACCTTCCTTAGGAGATTTGGTTCCAGAAACATGAAGGTCACCAAACCAACTCAAGCCAGTGATGTTTGCATTCTTGTCTCTCAAATTTGAGGATTAAAATTTATAGGCCACAGAGGATGAACTTTAGAGCTTTTGAAAATATTTTTATTATTTTTTAATTTTTCTAATGAATTTAAAGGAGAGGAAGGGGGAGAGAGGGACACAGAGAGAGAGAGACAGAGAGACAGAGAGACAGAGAGAGACAGAGACACAGATACAGAGACAGAGATACAGAGAGAGGAGAGACAGACACAGAGACAAAGAAAGAAATATAGTTTCCATATAGAAGAAGGAGGGTTATCATCAAGATGTAATCTCAGGAATTTTTTAAAAAGAATTTATGGAAAATACCAAAAAGGTGAGGAGGAGACTGAGGCCAACCAAGTGTCAGTCCCTGTTTCACAATCACAAACAGGCTCAGGCAGATAATAAAAGGAGATGATAAAGGAAAAAGAGCCAAAGCTGGAGAGATAGCTCAGTGGTTGAGAGCACTGACTGCTCTTCCAGAGGTCCTGAGTTCAATTCCCAGCAACCACATGGTGGCTCACAAACATCTGTAATGGTATCTGATGCTCACTTCTAGTGTGTCTGAAGATAGCTACAGTGTACTATTATACATAAAATAAACGAATAAATCTTTTTAAAAAAAGAGCCAAAGCTCTCTGACAATCCTAGACTCTAGCAAGGGATTCATATTCTAATTTTACCAATGCCTAATAGCTGTAGTTGTTTGTTTGTTGCCATGACTTCAGGGGTGAAAATGAATAAGTTGGTGTGTCCAACTGAATTTAATCATTGAGAGACTGAGTTTTCATTGGACACACACACACACACACACGCACGCACGCACGCACGCACGCACGAACGCACGCACACACACACGCACACACACATACATATATATATATGTGTGTGTGTGTGCGTGTGTGTGCATAACATTTTCCCTGGTACTGGTGTCGATCACTTTCTGTCATGATCCACGGCTTCTGGAGAAGGAGTTAGTCCACTCAGAAGGTTCAAGGTCCAGATCAGCC
>NC_046154.1:123543204-123559405 GCF_011064425.1 Rattus rattus | reverse complement strand
TGCTTTCGTGTGTGTGTTTTGCTCCTCTACAGGTCTTCAGCTTCCTGTGGGCCTGTGTCTTGAGTTCACCAGGCAGGTCACTTGCAGCAGAAAAGTTGGTCCACCTGTGGGTCCCGAAAGGCTCAAGTCTGCTGAGGCTTGCTGCTGCCCATGGCCCCTTCTGGTGGCAGCAATGGGAAGATCTACGCCCGCTTCTCCGGAGCTCTGTGCACCAGGGTTCCAGATGGCCTCCGGTGTTTTCCTCTGGAATCAGTAATGTGTGCAGAGAGCAGCCTCTTCTGGTTTCGCAGGCGTGTCTGCCTCTCTGAAGGTTTAGCTCTCCCTCCCCCGGGATTTTTGTGCAGAGAACTGTTTATCTGGTCTGTTTCCTTCAGGTTCCGGTGGTGTTTCAGGCAGGGCTCCTGCCTCTCCTGGACCCTCTCCCACGGGAGCCCAGAGGCCTTATACAGTTTCCTCTTGGGCCAGGGATGTGGGCAGGGGTGGGCAGTGTTGGTGGTCTCTTCCGCTCTGCAGCCTCAGGAGTGCCCACCTGACCAGGCGGTGAGGTCTCTCTCCCGCGGGTTTTGGGAGCAGAGAGCGACTCCTGATTTTTGACAAAGCCTTTCACTCTTCTGGGACTAGCTCTGACCCTAGTTCTGCTCTCAGACACGTGGGATGTCATTTGAATAGTGTCAGCACTGCAGGGCATAGAGTCCTAGCACATGAGTCTTTTAATGACTTAATGGTTAGCCAATTCCTTCCACTAGTCATTTCTGGATCTCCTCTGGATCCCCTATTCCAGACAATATAAGAAAGGATGGATCATGTTCCTGGGAGTTATTAAATACAAATAATTCCAGGATGAAATTTAAATATTAGTGAATAAGACAAACATCATCTTGGTGTTCTTCATTTAGAGAATGAGAGGGACTTTCCTTCAGTCAAACTACCAGCATTCATAGCTGCCTAGCCTTACTCCAGAAAGATAGCCTCCTGCCATCCAGCAGCTGTCTCATGGTCTTGTTAATTTATTAATACTATCTTTTTAAAGCTGGTTAAGATGAAATTCTTAGCCCTAGGTAAACTTTATCCTAAAAATATTTCTTCCAGTGTAGTAGCATGTATCTAATCTACTCTATGGAAGCTGATTTAGCTTCAGAATTACTGTATCAGAAGAACATACTTTGTACCCATTAATGACAGGGTTTTGGCCAGGGTGAGTCCTGTAGACTGTGGATTTTCACAGCAGCCCTTTGCTCGCTCAGCAGTTCATGTCAGCACTATGCAGAGGATTTCCTCAGGAGCAGTTTAATGTCTTCATTCCTGTGTGCTACCACATTCCTAGGCAGACCAAGCAAACCCACTTGCTAAGTCCCTTCCCTCATGCATAATTTTTCAAACAGGAAAATTGTTATACAAATTGCCAAAATTTTTATACCCAATGCAATTTTGGTGAAGCTAAAAGCCACAAATATGTGAGATGATTGTCCCTGGTGTCCAACCTACAATGATCTGTGAATTTTCACAGATATGATATTAACAGAAGAATCAGCAAAGTATCTGTAATTTCAATATATTGAAATATAGCACTTTACTTAGCATATCAGATTGCAATATTAAATACATATATTTTATATGTGTTTTATAAATATATGTATAAAAGCAATCATTCATTGTAGTGTGCAGTGACATTCAAAAATTGGGGAAATAAGAAAATATACTAATTGCTACACAGAGTTTTCAGTGGCCACTGAGAAGTGGGTTAAAATCTCTGAGCTGTGTACTAAAATACCTTCTTTCTTTTTGGAACAGGCAGGCATACCCCCATCTAAACACAGAAGCCAACAGTCATGTAAATGGGCACCAGAAAGCCCTAAGTGATTGGAAATATCAAATACTGACATATGCCAGTCATGTTCCCTAACCCATTTTCTTTACCTTGCTCCTGCTGAGAAGGGTAGGAAGGCATGAGTGTGCTGGGGGACAGCTGGTGCAAATCTAAAAGGGTCAAACACCTGCACAGAGAGCATGCAGACCAGAATGGATGAGAGTCAAGCCCCTTCCCAATACATAAGGAGCAGAATTCCTAGATTAGAAAGTAGGAAACTAGGAGTTGGGGATTTAGCTCAGTGGTAGAGCGCTTGCCTAGCAAGCGCAAGGCCTGGGGTTTGGTCCCCAGCTCCGAAAAAAAGAAAAAACAAACAAATAAACAAACAAAAAGTAGGAGACCTCTTCTCTTCCCAAGGGTTTCATACCTCTGGGTTTGGCCATAATCATGGGTTGTGATGAAGGCCACAAATGGAGAGAGAAATCAAGAGTCCTGTGACTTGATTTTCTTCCTCTCAACAGACTTCATCGTTTATTTATTTATTGGTTATATGTATAAGCATAAGAGTGTGTACGGGTGGGCAGGCTCATGTGAGTGTCCGTACCAGACACTCTGGAGCTAGAGTTATGGGTCTCCTCTTTAAGAGCAGTAGGACTCAACTACCGAGTCATCTTACTGTCTCCTCAAATGGACTTTTTTTGTTTTTAACTTTTCTGGGTGTTTTCAAATCCTCTCATTTCCCCTTGCACTCACCACACTCTATGTGTGAAAAAAAATCTTGTGTCTGTCTTACTTTTCTCTATCGTGTCTGAGACCTTGTAAAGCTTTAGCAGCTGACACTGGGAACACTCATGTGTATAATACGGGGTTACTAGGGTGTCTCTGCAGATGATGGGACCTTCCTTATGAGATATGGTTCCAGAAACGTGAAGGTCACCAAACCAACTCAAGCCAGTGATGTTTGCATTCTTGTCTCTCAAATTTGAGGAATAAAATTTATAGGCCACAGAGGATGAACTTTAGAGCTTTTGAGAATATTTTTATTATTTTTTAATTTTTCTAATGAATTTAAAGGAGAGGAAGGGGGAGAGAGGGACACACATACATACACACACAGAGACAAAGACAGAGAGAGACAGAGAGACAGAGACAGAGAGACAGAGACACAGAGAGAGGAGAAACAGACACAGAGACAAAGAGAGAAATAATAGTTTCCATATAGAAGAAGGAGAGTTATCATCAAGATTTAATCTCAGGAATTTTTTTAAAAAAGAATTTATGGAAAATACCAATGAGGTGGGAGGAGACTGAGGCCAACCAAGTGTCAGTCCCTGTTTCACAATCACAAACAGGCTCAGGCAGATAATAAAAGGAGATGATAAAGGAAAAAGAGCCAAAGCTGGAGAGAGGGCTCAGTGGTTGAGAGCACTGACGGCTCTTACGGAGGTCCTGAGTTCAATTCCCAGCAACCACATGGTGGCTCACAACCTCGGTAATGGGATCCAATGCTCTCTTCTGGTGCATCTGAAGATAGCTACAGTGTACTATTATACATAAAATAAATGAAAAAATCTTAAAAAAAAGAGCCAAAGCTCTCTGACAATCCTAGACTCTAGAAAGGGATTCATATTCTAATTTTACCAATGCCTAATAGCTGTAGTTGTTTGTTTGTTGCCATGACTTCAGGGGTGAAAAAAGAATGAGTTGGTGTGTCCAGCTGAACTTAGTCATTGAGAGACTGAGTTTTCATTGGATACACACACGCACACACACGCACACACACATGCACACACACACGCACACACACACATGCACACACACACATGCACACACATGCACACACACACATATATGTATATGTATGTAACATTTTCCCTGGTACTGGTGTCGACCACTTTCTGTCATGATCCATGGCTTCTGGAGAAGGAGTTAGTCCACTCAGAAGGTTCAAGGTCCAGATCAGCCTCACTATACAAGGAGTTCGCAATTTACCCTCTCCTTGCCTCAGTGACTTTTTTATCTGGGTGAGATATTTAATTGTACATTTTTTAAATATCCATCATGAGCTTAGCCATTAATTAATTTCAGAATTATTTCTTGAGTTCAAAGTTGGTAAATTCTGAGAAAGATGCATGTTAGGGCCATCCGGGAAGAATGAACTGTCCAGCCAGGATGAGTAAGGCAAAAACAGAATAAACAAGGTTTCAAAGGTTACTGGTTCTCCTACCAGCCAGTGCTCAAGATGGGTCCCAACAGTTTATGAAGATGATATCTAAGAAGATAGAGGTGGCAATAGTTTTGTCCCTGGAGTCCTTACGTTCACTTTAAAAGAAGAGAGATTGTTTTACTTCAGAGAATTTCCGACTTTCAGACTTCAGACAGGAAGACATAAAAACATTTGAGAGAGAATTCTTCAGAAGGCAGCTCTTCCACTCCTAACCTGAGCCTCCCGCCATCTCAGTGTTACCTCCAACATTCCCCTTCTTCACCCTCTACGGCAGCTGTGATAATGTTAATCATCACAGAGCCCCCGTTTTCTTTCTTCTCTGAGTCCTGGGTTCTGGCAAAATCAAGAACAGAGGGGACATGCAGCTATCCCTTCTCTGCCGCTAACCTCTCCCCTTGCTCTGTGGCTGTTTCCTACTGATGAATGAGTAATCAGGCATGGTACACACATAATGAAATCTTATCCAATTGTGAAGAAAAATGAAATGTGCAGAGAAATGTGTAGATCTTAAAAATAGATGTCCTGAGGAGTGAACAAGGCCTAGAAGAACAAATGTCACGGACTTTTATATGTAGATTGTAGCAGCACCTCTTTTTTTTTTTAAGATTTATTCATTTATTTTATATATGAGTACACTGTAGCTGTCTTCAGACACACCAGAAGAGGGCATCAGATCTCTTTACAGATGGTTGTGAGCCACCATGTGGTTGCTGGGAATTGAACTCAGGACCTCTGGAGAGCAGTCAGTGCTCTTAACCGCTGAGCCATCTCTCAGCCCTGTAGCAGCACCTCTTTAGGTCTCACTTGCTCAGTGAAGATTATTTTTTGGAAGTCAGGAAAGTAGGAAGGGAGAGTTGGGGGACTCATTCAGGAAGTAGGGATAACCAAACATAGGTAAAATAAAAGTAACCAGGGAGAATACTGTGGGTTGTAAGGCTTAAGCAGGCAGAAGAGGTAGGTGGTGTGGGAGAATGAGAGTGAGGGAAGGGTAAGAGGATGACGGGGATGAGGGAGAATGAACAAGTGGCCAGGTCAGGCTCAGCTTCAGTAGGGTCCTGAGAAAGGCTGGAGTGGGAATGGCGCTGATTCAATAATGACTCGGAGTCAATAGTCAATGCAAACTGTCAGTTCAGGTACTCTCTCTGTTCCCTGAAGGTTCTCATCATTCTTCCTTGTTATCCTTCCTTCTTTCTTCCTTATCTTTCTTTTGCCTTCTCATCTTTAATCATCCTTTTTACTTCTCTCCTCTCATGCTTTACCCTTCTCCCAACCAGAGAGCCTGGACCCAGTCTTTTGTTGACTAATGTTACCCCCATCAGAGCTTTACGCATTATTAATAATATTTTTAGAAAATTTAAAATTTACATAAATTCTATGAGTCCTGGATCAATAGTTCCAATCCCTGCTTCCTTAAAACAGAAGCTAAACACAGTGAAAGCACATTTCCTTATAGGTTTACACAGCCTGTTCTTCATGGGGATCTGAATACAGCTCTTGGTGTTTTGTGGTACAGCAGACAGCAGTCCTTAGTAACAACTTTCATGTAAGAACAGAAAGGTGACAGACTACTTAGGTTGAAGTGACTTCTTACAAAGTTCTAAAATTTTTGCAAGTAAAGCGGCTCGTTCTCTCTAATATCTCTTTAGGCATCACCATCATATATAGTCGGCATACATAGGTATATGTAATATGTAATTGGTATATATTACTCTACTATATGTATATATATTTTATATATATTATGGGCATCATTTTTCATGTTGATAGATACTTTGCTTTAAATTCTATCTTACATCCTTTGCAAGTAATACTGCAACAAATATTAATTCTCAAGTCTTCACTTTAGCACCAGCTTTTAGTTCCTTTGGGCAATTACATGGGAGTCAAGTTACTGCCCAATGTTCTATAGATTTCAGAGGAACTGCTGTCTTGGATTCCAAGTGGCATATCAATTTAGCCTTACCTGTAACACAAAAGAGCTCCAACGTAACCACATTTTGTCTAACATTTTTTATTTCCCCTAAATACATTATGACATCACTCAAAGGGTTATCTACTGCACTTTTAATTCTCATTTTCTGATGCCTACATCCAGTGGAGCATAAGTTCTTGCATATCCATTGTTCATATCCACACTTTTTATGATGAAGTTTCTGTTAAAGTTTTATGCCTGACGTTGCATAGGTTATACAGTTTTGTTATTGAGCATAGGACTTTCCTATATGTTCTCGTTTTCCATCATGAGCATATCCTCTGCTGTGATGTGGGCTACTTAATTCTCCAGTCTAGTTTTAGTTTCTCTGTGTATATAAAACATAGGGCCCAGGTCACCCTTCGTTATAGGTAAACACTGCTTTCTCTCTATCATCTTCTCCATTTCTTGGGTCAATGTCGGGTTACTACCTGTCCCATTCATCTTGGGCTTGAATACTGACACTTGCTTTTGTGTGGTTCAGCTCCGTTTTGCACTCCCAGGTCTAGGTGATAATGAAGGTGAGATGCCTTGGCTGTTCTGAGTGTGGTCGCTGTGAACTTCATCATATGACGCCAAAGTAACTGCCAATATCCTGTGCATTCTTAACCTATGTTTCTGCCTTATTCTGCAGGCCAAGTACCGATGCTCAATCTGACCGTCTCTATCCCTTCTCAGAACATGGGTGAACTAATCTATCTACCTGAAAAGCCAAGGAACTTGGAGAAACATACTGCCTAAAAGTAGTAAAAGTGGGGTGAAACCTACTCGGAGAAGGAGAAAATGATATCAATCCTAAACAGAAGGCCTCAGGAAGCTCAGTTTATGATATCCAAGATTCTGACATGTAAGTAAATTTGAAAAACAAAAAAATTGTGTTTACAAGTAACAAGGGAAGCAAGTCCAAATCAAGTGAGGTGTTAGAAGCAGAGGCAACATCCCAGGGCACTTATTACAAACGCATGGGTTATGTGTAGGCAACACTGCCCAGGGTTGTGAGCCCCAACATTCAGGCAGTAACCAGCAATGGGCAGGATTGATGAGGTCCTTTCTCTTTCAGAGTTGAGAGAGAGAGAGAGAGAGGAAGGGAGCAAGGGATTAACAAGAGGATCTGCTTGGGATCTTCCAGTAGCAAGTCCTGTTTGCCCTTCTGAGCAGCTGCATTCACCAAGCCTTCAAACACTAGTGTGAGGCAAGCTGCCCCGTGGCATGGCTAAGCTACACTATCTTCTATTGTGAAGAACAAGGTTCCTGAGGCTTATGTGACTGACCAAACCTTCTGAAGCCTTTCTTGCTCATCCCCAAAGAGGCTCTGACGTGGTGTACTTCTGAAGAATCATATGTGAGTGACATTGATCCCCTAATAGCCTGGGGTTCTGATTATTTTTCCTTAAGAAGTGTGTTTCTTTCTCTGAGCTCTCAGACAAAAGCCTGTTGTCTAAGATCAGGTACACAGGAACATCACAATTGTGTGAGTATAGTTATCAAATGTCACATGGGTGAGGCCTCCTGGAACATATAGAATCCATATAACCTGTCTGGAGAGGATACATAATCACACAGAGCATATGTCACCTTCGTTCCTAGCCTCCTAATGTCTCTCTTCCCATTAGTCTTTCTCTATTCCCTCCCTGTCCTTCAAATAGTATAGGAACAACACACCACCTTATGAACTTTATTGCAGAGGAGAGACAAGATGGCAAGACTCTTAAAACATAAGCTGGTAGGCTGAGAATTTGAAGGTGAGATTTATATAGATAGATGAGGTGACAGTCAGAGAAGGACTGTGTTAGGTTGCTGGAACAATGACTCTTTCAGATATGCATATCCTAATCTTGACAGAACCAAGAACATGACCAGTATTACCACTTTAGGCACAAAATAAACATACATATTGACAAGATGGAGAGATGACCTAGAGACAGAATAAGAGATGCTTAAAGACAGTGTTGGATTTTAAGGCTTAGACAGGCTCTTGCAACCTAGGAATGCAGCTATAGGTGATGGAAAAGGTAAAAGAGGCACAGAAATAACCAAGGGCAATGGTACTGCAATGACCTGAGCTTTATTCTAATGAAATCATGAAAAACACCTGATATATAGAACTGTAGGGCACATACTTCTATTGTAATTAATTATGACATTGGTATAAAGCTCAATTTAAGCATAGACAAACAATAGAATGGAAGGGAATATGTAGAAGAGACGGCAGGGTGTAATTTAGGGAGATCATTGAGGTCAAAGGTCAAACATGAAGTCAGGTAGGGGCCAGGTAGAGAGAAAAGCTGGTAGAAATTCCAGAAGTTGAGATAGAAAGACTGACAGACAAGGAGACCGGAAGCACAGCAGAAGGTGGGTGGAGGTGAACAAGGTGAGAAGAAAGAATGAGATGTGAGCAGATGGGGTGGGGACAAGAGTGAGTGACAGAAAGACAAATGGCAGACAGCATGCTGTTGGAGCTGTCTTGTGCTGTGAAGATTATTGGAGCTTTTTGAGACGCAGGTAGATCCCATTCTTGGACTTCAACACAAGTCTTGGTATGGGGATTGGGATCCTGGTGGGATCTGGCAGCAGCTCAAAGCGGAGCAGGGTCAGGGCCGTGGCCACCTTCAGTTCATTCATGGCAAACTGTTTCCCAATGCAGTTCCTAGGTCAGAAAGGTGCAATAAAATAACTGTCCTCAGGTTCTATTGTGAGCTGTGTAGGCATTGTCCTCTGTGCCCTACCATAGAACTGGGCATCTAGGGCAATCTTTCCTTACCAGTCAGTCACACGTGTATACCTCTCCCTTGGGCCTTCATTCTTTCTGTCTTTTTCTTTTATTGTATTTTTTACTTTGGGGTTATAATTACAACCCTTCTCCCTTTCCTATCCTTTTCCCAAACTCTTCCATATAACCACCTAACCCATTGCCACTCTCCCTGTTTCTCCTCACACAGTCCCTCTTCCCATCCCCCCTTTTCCTTTTCCTCAGAGAGGTTTGAGCCTCCACCCTCAATACTCCCCCTCCCCCCTGCCACTCTGGCACATCAAGTCTCTGTAGGATTAGGCATACCCTCTCCCATTGAGGCCAGACAAGGCAACCTGGTTGGGGAACATATGTCACAGACAGGCTACAGCTTTAGGGATAGCCCCTGCTCCAGTTGTTGTGGGACCCACATGAAGACTGAGCTGCACATCTGCCTCATATGTGCGTGAGGGGGGCTCATTCCAGCCTGTGTAGGCTCTTCAGTTAGTGATTCGGTTTCTGAGAGCCCACAAGAGACCAGGTTAGTTGACTCTATTGATCTTCCTGGAGTTCCTATGCCCTTTGGAGCCCTCAATCAAGCTCCATCCAATGTTTGATTGTGAGTCTCTGCATCTGTTTCAGTGAGCTGCTGGGTGGAGCCTCTCAGAGGACAGATATGCTAGGCTCCTGTCATTAATGTCCTTTCTTGCTGTCTTTATCTTTCACAATTCCCCCTCTATTCTGAGACTGGCTCTAATCCTGCTTTGAGAGACAAGGAATCATCCAGTTCAGACCAGCCAGCCTCTTAGTAGCAGTCTTTGGACTAGTTGACTCCTCATCTGAAGTTTCTCATCCACCAGTGGCGATTTTTCTGCTTAGGGCAACATGGAGAGGGGTGGATCACACTCTTAGGAATCAATGTCTTGGGAGCAACGTCAATATGGTTTTAACATAGTAGTCAGATGCTAATAGAGAATTTCCTAGAAAACATACCAGTTTAGGGGTCCTCAAACTCCTCCCAATCAGTGGTCAGACTCCAGTTCCTCGTCAGACCACAGGACCTATAGGCCTTTAGTTCTATTTCAGTACATCTCCTCAGTTTTCTGCCTGGACTTCACAGGTTCCCCTCAATTCTCTCACTTACTCTTGACCCTCCTAGTCTACCAAACTAATAGGATAGTGTCTAGATGGCTCTGCTGCAGTCACACCCCCTATAAGTTATCGCCTCCCCACCTCCTACCCTTTCTGCCCCTACTTATCTCAGCAAATGTTGAGGCTGAGGAGAAATACTCTCTCTGTCTTCCTATCTCTGTGTGTGTGTGTGTGTGTGTCTGTCTGTCTCTCTGTTCCTCTCTCCATCTCTCTCTCTGTCTCTCTCCTTCACTGTCCCTCCCTATGTATCTCTGTCTGTCTTTGTCCCCCCATCCCCACCCTACACACATATGCTCAAGGCTCAGAACAAAGAGCAACTTATCCTCATCCTCTGTCAAGTTGTGCCATTGGTGCACTTCATTGGAGGCCATAGCTCAGTCCAGGGCTTAGGACAGTGTCAGGAATGTCAATCATTCTACTAACTTCTCAGTAAAGGAAAGTATCAAAGAAGAAAGAAATGATGTCTGTTTCCCATGGGTGTGGCTGATTCTGTAGACCAGCTTTCTGTTCTTGCTGCTGAACTGGAGGCAGGACCCTACTTCTCTGCCATTTTGTCACAGCATAGGAATTAGCCCAAGAAAAATAACCTTAATAAATACTTTTGTCTTTGGATTTTACTAATTTTAAAAATAAAAATTCATTAGAGTACACAAAGGGTAACCTTTCATGGTAATTGAACTATCTGATTCTCTTCTATTTGTCAATGACCTCATCACGATTTCTAACTGAGCCCTACGAGGAAGTGTTCACCCCTAGGTAAACTTATCCTAGATAAACAATATTCTTACAGCCTGCTCTGTGACAATTGATTTGGCATGGTAGAAGTCACAGCAGTGTGACTTTTCTAGTAACATGGGATTTATTTCTCAACGCCTATGGCCAAAGGTCTTTTCTTTTTCTCCTAAATCCTATGCTCTGTCAAAAACTAGAGCAAAGGGGAATGGAACAATTTACACTTTACAATTTACCCTAGTTTCATGCCTGCCTTTTCTATCTACATTGTACTCTTCCCCTCTGATCTAGGACTCAGAATGTGGACTTTCCCTCTTCACTCAAAACCCCATTTTTTCACCCCTAAAATGAGGGAACACATTGTAAAGAGTTTTGGAATTTACATCTGCTTGTCAGTTACTGTTCTTTGGAGTGTTTTGAGAATTTTATACAACATGTTTTGATTATCTGCTCCCAGTTCCTCCTAGATCTACACCTCACTTCCCTGTAGACTAAATTCTGTGTCTTCTTCCTGTGACCTAAAACACATCATGTCCAGTTTGTGCTGCCCATATACTCCTGGATGTGTGGCCACTCACTGGAACATGGTCAAACCTACCAGGGGCTGACCCCTTTCCTTAAATCTTTGCTAGAATTTGTTGAGAGTTGTTGTTGTTTTGGTTTTTGTTTTTTGTTTTTTGTTTTTTTTTTTTGATCTTAGCTGCTGAGGACTGCATACCATGACAGTGACTGCCAGCAGCAGGCCAGCATGGAAACATCTTAGTAACCCAAGGAAGCTCTTTGTGAAAAAAAAAACAACTGTTCCTGTTTCCCTTAACCTTAGCTTTGGACAATGGCTATGTAGATTTCATTTGCTTGTGACTGCTTTTCAGTTGGCCTTGGTGTGCATACTTATTCTATTATATCTGAATTTCCTACTTCTTTCTCCTGCTCTAGTGAATTCTATGAAATTAAATATTCCTTGGTGCAATGATTCTTAAACAATTAAAAATTGAGGCAAAGGGACACAGCACAGCACAGCCCTAATGGCCCAGTTGCATGCTGTGTGCTCTCATCTTGGAAACAATGTAACAACTGCACATTGTTTACACAACATTTAAGAGTGGTTCCTGGATAAGCAAGTATAGAATACATAAAATTATATACTAGTAAAACTACGTCACAACACTGGGACTCTTAGGTGAGTCATCGTGTGTCACGTGCAGAAGCAGAAAGCGAGTGAACTGATGAGTTTAGGGTTAACTTGATTCTTTCTGACCATTGCCTGGCAGCTTTGCCCATGTCATTTATCACTGGAAATTTCACAGGAAAATGCAAGTAGCTGATCTCGGAGCTCTGAAGTATAATAAGTCAAAAGTTAATGTTTAAATAGTGATAACTACTTAACACTGCAATTATTATTATTTTGGCCACAGGTCTGGGAATAGCGGAAGCTTGAAACTTTGGGGAACGATTGTAATTCTTAATTCTTTGTGGGATGTGGTTATTCTTTTGAATTTGATTTGGCAATGATTATGCAATGTCTTGTTTTCTACCTGCTCTTGGAGTGACAATAAAAGACTGGGGCAAGAGAAAGGAGAGAGAGTGGAGGGAGAGTGAGGTGCACATGAGGTGTGCGTGAGATGGGTAGAGAGTGAGTGGAGAGAATGTGAGAGAGAGTGTGAGGGAAGTGTGTGTGTGTGTGTGTGTGTGTGTGTGTGTGTGTGTGTGTGTGTGTGTGTGGGAGAGAGAGAGAAAGAGAGAGAGGAGGGAAGAGAGAACTTAAAGCCTTGAAAAATTGCCTGATAGTTTGTATAAGAAAAGTGATCTGTGTTTATTTATTATGTTCTTTCCAGATATCCCTGCTTCCAGTTGAGAACTCTGATCCTGTGTCGAGGCTTGACCCTGACACTTAGCCATTCTGTCTGGCATAAGATGGATCTCAATATTAGAATTTTCCTAATTGGTAGGAATGTTGAATATTTTGACAGATATTTTCTAGTCATTTTATTTCTTCTTTTGAGAACTTTCTGCTCATATACATAGCCTATTTTTTAAATTATAATACAATTTGCATTATTTCCCCCTTTCCTTTACTTGTTCCCACAAATCCCCTTATTTTCTTTCAAGTTCATTGCCTCTTTTTTCCTGTTGTTGTTTTAAAAGTGTGTGTGTGTGTGTGTGTGTGTGTGTGTGTGTGTGTTCCTAAGTACAGAAATGCCACCTGATCAGTTTATATAATGTTACTTGTATGTTTCAGGAGTTGACTATTTGTTATTGGATAATCAAATGTGCCCTTCCCTGGGAAAGACCATTTTTCCTGCTCTCAGTGCTCCTTAGCTTCCTGTATGCTTATGTATAGGGTCGAGTCCTTAGGAGATTTCCTTCTCCCATGTTAGCAAGTTTTACAGTGTCATCTTTGGAGAGAACTTATTACTACCATTTCCCAAACCCATTTAATGTCTAACTGTATTCTAAACACTTAATCTTATAGCCAAAGACAAATGTCACTCCTATCCCTTATCAAAGAAATAACTTCTCTCTCCTCCTCTTCCTCTTCCTCCTTCTCACAACAGCAGATGCTCTAGTCAAAATGCAGAGAATAAATTAGCATGGGGTGCTCAGTTCCCGTTAGTACATCTATAAAACAAGCTATATACCTAAGACTTGGGGAATGTCATAGATGTGGTGGTAAAAGATTGTAAGAGTCAGAAAACCAGGATACCTCCTGCTGGAAAGTATCTTTTAGACATGGCACTGAAGTTGTAGCCATGAAATCCCAACAATGTAGTTACCTAAAACAGACCTGCTTAATAATATACCAGTTAATATGCAAACATTGATATCTTCCCTTGGTGAAGACCTTTAGACAATAAATGAGAAGGGAGAATTAGTTTTATCCAGGGATGATACCCCTGATAGTCAAGTCATCAGCCCTAAATGAATTTACATACCCAATATACAATGAAAGAATATCTTGAATTTGAGAGACTGGACATAAAATTAACTCAAACAAATCAGTAGCCTTTCTCTACTCAAAGGACAAACAGGATGAGAAAGAAATTAAGGAAACCAGACTTTCACAATAGTCATAAATAATATAAAATACCTTGGTGTGACTCTAACCAAGCAAGCAAAAGATCTGCATGACAAGAACTTCAAGACTCTGAAAAAAGAAATCGAAGAAGATCTCAGAAGATGGAAAGATCTCCCATGCTCATGGATTGGCAGGATTAATATTGTAAAAATGGTCATCTTGCCAAAAGCAATCTACAGATTCAATGCAATCTCCATCAAAATTCCAACTCAATTTTTCATAGAGTTAGAAAGAGCAATTTGCAAATTCATTTGGAATAACAAAAAACGCAGGATAGTGAAAATTATCCCCAACAATAAAAGAACTTCTGGGGGAATCACTATCCATGACCTCAAGCAGTATTACAGAGCAATAGTGATAAAAACTGTATATGGTATTGATACAGAGACAGGCATGTAGGTCAATGAAATAGAATTGATGATCCAGCTCCTTTGACAAAGGAGCTAAAACCATCCTGTGGAAAAAAGGTAGCATTTTCAGCAAATGATGCTGGTTCAACTGTAGGTAAGCATGTAGAAGAATGCAAATCAATCCATTCTTATCACCCTGTACAAAGCTCAAGTCCAAGTGGATCAAGGACCTCCACATAAAACCAGATACACTCAAACTAATAGAAGAAAAAGTGGGGAAGAGCCTTGAACATAAGGCACTGGGGAAATTTTCCTGAACAGAACACCAATGGCTTAAGATCAAGAATCAACAAATGGGACTTCATAAAATTGCAAAGTTTCTGTAAGGCAGAGGACATTGTTATTAGGACAAAACAGCAACCAACGGATTGGGAAAAGATTTTCACCAATTCTACATCCGATAGAGGGCTAATACCCAATATATACAAAGAATTCAAGAAGTTAGACTCCAGAGAATCAAATAACCCTATTAAAATAACATGCACACGCATGTACACACACACACACACACACACACACACACACACAGAGAGAGAGAGAGAGAGAGAGAGAGAGAGAGAGAGAGAGAGAGAGAGGCATATATCATTGGGTTATGCTGGCTACCAGTCTAGTTGAAAACCATATGTTCCAGACTCAGCGAGAGGCACTGCCTCAAAGGAATAAGAGAGAATTATAGAGGACACCAAACACCCTTCTCTGGCCTCTGTGTATGGGGCATAGGTGCAAGAACCCACACACACATTTGCACGTACAACACACACATACACACACACACACACACACACATACACAGAGACACACACACAGACAGACATACAGACAGAAACAGCGACAGACACAGCGATCCCCATAGTGCATGTATATCACCTTTTCTTATCTGTTCATGTATAGATACACATCAAAGCTGGTTCTATCTCCTTGCTATTGTGAATAATGCAGTTATAAATATGGACACAGGTATCTATGTTGCATATTGGTTTAGAGTCATTTTGGCTTATACCTGAGTGGTATAGCTGGGTCATGTGGTAGTCCAGTTTTTAGTTCTGTGCACCATATGTGTAACTGGTACCCAAGGAGGCAAGAGGAGGGCACCAGATCCCCCTGGAACTGGAGTTATAGATGGTTGTGAGTTGCCATGTGGTTGCTGGGAATCAAACCTGAGTCCTCCGAAAGATCAGCCAGTGCCCTTAACCTCTGACCCATCTCTCCAGCTCCATAAGTGCTTTTTGAAACAATTGCAAAAAGCATTTCCCCTTATTTTATTTCTTAGCAAATGTATTATAGGTTCATAGAAAAGCTGGCAGCTTTGCATATTGATTTTTCTATCCTGATAATTTGTGGAAAGCATTTATTGGATCTAAGAGTTTTTTTTTTGTGTAGTCAATAAAATTTAGGAGTGTGATATCTGCAAGTAAGGATACTTTGAGTTTATCCTTTCCTATTTACTTGCTTTTTATTTTTCTTTTGTCCTACCGTTCTGGCCAGGACTTCAGACACTGTGTTGAAGGAGAGAAGAAAGGGTGAGCTCTCTTGTTTTAGATGTTAGAGGAAGTGATCTCAGTTTCCCTTCACCGGATATAATGCTAGCTATGAGTTTGTACACTAAGGTGGTCTTCTTTTTCTATTTCCTTCAGGGCTTTTAATCATGAGAGAATATTGAACTTGGTTGAGGGCTTTTTCTGCATCAATCGATAATACCGTGTGGTGTTTGTTCTTAAGTCTTTCCATGAGCAGACTCGCATTTATCAGTTAGTGTAAGTTGAACCAATTTTGCATCTCTGGAATAAAACCAAGTACATCATGATGTAAAAGCTTCTTAAACTATTCTTGAGTTTGGTTTGCAAGAATTTTATTGAGAATTTTGCATTTATTTTTATTGTAAGAATTAGTTTACGGTTTTCTTTCTTTTCTTGTGTTTTTCATTCAGTTTTGATATCAGAGTAGTGCTGACTTTATAACAGAATGAATTTGGTAAGTATTATTTCTTTTTGTATTTTATAAATAGTTGGATAATCATTGGTGTTTGGTGGAATACAGTTGTGAATCCACTCAGTGTTGGGTTTTTCTTTGCTAGAAACTAAACAAAAATATTCCTCT
>NC_046154.1:123332156-123543104 GCF_011064425.1 Rattus rattus | reverse complement strand
GCAATCAAATCACTCTTTGTATAAGAGTAGAAATTTTGTACCATCTGTAAATACAGCACAATTTATAACCTATAGTATATGAAATCTGAGCTGAGGCAGTTCCTGGCATGAAGAACGTACATGTGTCGAGTGTTGAGAACTAAAGCTGATTTCAGAAGCAATGTGTGAGATAGGCTGCTCCCTTTAGATTGATCACATTGGGTTTTAAATTAAGTTTTAGTCAGTCTTTGGCCCCCAGGGTTGCCATGTACAGTTTAAAAAGTGTTGGTTTAATTGAAAAGCCTTTTGCAGGAGGCAGCCAGAGAAGCAATAGAGAGAGCACACCATTGGTTAGAGAGGCAAACTGCCCATCCCAGTCATTTTTGTTTATTTACGATAATCGGAGGTCAAAAAAGTTTCCAATAAGAATTTAAAAGATAAGCCATCTTTCCAACTTTGAGCAATATTTTCCAAATAAAAGAGACATTAATGTACCATCTTAAATTAAAGCGCAGCCTTAACTACACACCTGTAAGGGTTATATCCTGTCACTTGTCCACGAAGACCTTATAAAATGTACTCAGACTTAATACTGATAATCACAATAGTGCTTTATGGGTTTCTAACATAATTTAAAACTGTCTTGGTAATGGAATCTCAGAGACAGCCAGTCTCTCACTCACTCAGAGAATTAATTCCTTTTGGTCCGGAACAACTTTAAACCTAGATATATGTTCTAGTTCCCCTTGTGCTGGTTCTTGGAGAGCTGAATACAGGGTCAGCTTAGTCGGCCATGGTAATGCCAGTCCTCCATCAGAGAGAGGCGCCGTGTAAAATAGTCCATGCGTGCGATCCAGCTAGCGCACGCTCTCGATGGGCGACGCTCTGCCTGCTGTCAGGATCCCCTCTGTGGCTGGGATTTGCGGAAGTGTTTCTAGGCGACAGTGTTCTCAGACGACGCCTGCGCAGTGGCCGCCGCCGGCGGGGTGGCTGACGCTGCGGGGTTGAGGGAGTTCCTGCGGGTGGCTGTCACCGCCCCGTTCCTCTCCCAATGGTGTTCTCCTGAGGCTAGCTGCCTGCGGGGCGTCGCGGGATGGAGCACATCCGGACAACAAGGTAGTCGGCGGGAGATCCTCAGCAACTGCCGTTCACCCCGCAGAGGCGAGAACGGGCAGTTTGGTGCGCCTCCGTTGCGGGTCGGCAGTTTGGGGGTGCGGAGGCTGTGTGGACGGCGCAGGCGCCTTGACTGGAGGTGTTTGGGGAGTCGGTAAACGGTGGCCGCCCAGCGAGCTTTGCGCTTTTGAACAAGACTGGGGCTGCTTTTTATTTTGGGGTCTTTCGGCCGATCGCCCCCAGCCTGGTGGATCCAGTATCCATCAGCACTGTGCTATGTGAACTAGTCTCTGCTTTGCTTTAAGTACCCCACCAACTCTTTTCAGGGTGCAAATATGAGCGTATCCGAGGCCACTCTCTTTTCTAGTTCTCCAGCCACTTAGAGCTGGTACTTCTGTGCTTCCAACTTTAGGCATTGTCCTAAGTGTAGGGAGCCAACCTGATCGTGGTTATGCAGAAGGGGAAAGGCTGAAGTCATATTGTAAAAGGTCCATGGAACTTTCCCCAGAACTGAGAGCTTGCTTGTCAAGTCCGTGCTTAATTTTTCTGTGTGAAAAGAATTCAGAGAATGCGCACAAACTTCAGCCTCAGACAAGACCAAAACAGAAGTGGAGATCAAAAGGCTTGAATAACCTTTTTAAGATGGGGAAAAACAACTCTGAGCTTTGCCAGAGCCTTAACTGTTACTTACTGCCTGTTCTAAAGGTCTTAAAGCATACAGGCCATTTGGGGAACAAACTGAATCTTCATTGTTCTTTAAAACACTTCACATCTCCTGATGTTATGGATAGCATAACATGAATTTTTGCTAGACTTTATTTTGGAGTTTGCCTATACTATTCGTAGTACATGTGAAGGGTCTCCTTTTCCAAGATTTTGGTTTTGTCTGAGATAGGGTTTCTGTGTAGCCCTGGCTGTCCTGGAACTTGCTGTGTAGACCAGGGCTGGCCTTGGATTTACAGAGATCTATCTGACTCCGCCAGCGCTGGGATTAAAGTGTGTACCATCACTGCCTGGCAAGATTTTTTTCTTTAAAGAGAAGGAAAATAAAATAATTGGGGAGTTTTTAAGCTGCTGACATTTAAATCTGGAAATGGAGGATGATTCGATATTCAGCAGCAGGTGCTAAGGGGAAGAGAAATGAGAGGGGCTTGGAGCCCTTCTTGTCCTGTCACAGGGTCCTAACAGCTGTCAGCTCAGAAATTGACTGCCTTCTACTCTGAACCTCATTGCTTACTTACTGCTGCTGCTGATCTCTCTCTCTCTCTCTCTCTCTCTCTCTCTCTCTCTCTCTCTCTCACACACACACACACACACACACACACACACACACACACACACACACACACACACACACACACAGTGAAAGCAAATGGAAATCTAATGAACTAAGCTACACCCATTCCTTAGTGAATGGTGAGAGTGAGCACTGGCAGGAAAATCCGATGATTCCTTCATTAGTTAAAAGATTATCTCCTTGATTTGTGAGGAATGAACTGGCCTTTTGAGGGTGTATATCTGTCGCCCTTAGGATCTCGAAAGGTTGTTCAGATTGCCTTACTTTTCCTGGTAAATTTCCATGCTGCTGTTAGGTAAGGCTTGCTTGTTTTTTTTAGGTAAGACTTCTCTATGTCTTTCTAAAGGTTAAGAGATTCAGTGATTTCCTACTGAAGCTGCTTTTAAGGGAGCTCTTGTTACTTTGTGTCACTGTCGTGGCATAGAGTCATTCTCTTCCGGGAATAGTCTTAAGTGGTTGTGCATAACTGTAGTGGATCAGAGGTTTTGCTAAATATGTACACTTGACTGACACTGGGCATCCCACAGCAAGAGCAAATGAACCTCACAATGTATTTTTGATAATTGTTATATAGACTGTACCATTTCCTTCAATTATGGTTTTGAAAAGAGCAGGTCTTTATAAAATTGCTGTGAACAGAGCCAAGTTTTGTTTGTGTTTTTTTTTTGCATACTCTTCGTCTAGACGTTTAAATGCTGCAAAAATTGTTTTAAACTCTGTGTGGTTTAGTCAGAATTGCTTATGGGGCTGTCAGGATGGCTCAGTGTGGGTAAAGGACCTGACGCCAACCTGACAACCTGGACTGGTTCTCCAGAACCCCACTGGTGGAAGGAGAGAACCAGCTTCTGAAAGAGTCTCCCTTACCTCCGCACAGGTTTCTTGGTCCATACATGCCACCCCCACCCCTCCAAGGAAAAGTAATAAACATTTTAATTGGCTCTTATAATATGTGACTGTTCAGTGATTTTTTTTTTTAATGTTGTTTAACAGCTGTTTTTTGAAAAGTAATGATTACCATCTGTTAGGCAATTCTGTCAGTGGACACACTTTATGTAATAATTGTCATAATTTCACAATGTTCATATTTTTCACATATATGTTAGTTCATTAGCTCTCATCACCGTCAGGTTTTATTTTTTAATTACCAACTTGCCGCAGGTAGAATCAGCAGGCAGGGAGTCCCAGGAGGGACTGTGCAGATCGATTACCGTGAGGGATTTTTTTCTTTTTGTCTTAATTGGCATGGGGTGGGAGGTCCGTCCTAATGTGGGCAGCAGCATTTTCGTGGTCTGGATCCTGAATGTAAAAAAGAACCAAAAAAGGGGACACATTTGTGCTGTCTTCTGTCCTGCTCTTGACCGTCGATGTGCCAGCTTGCTCCAAGCTGCTGCTGTGACTTCTCCACCATGGTGATTGTGATTTTAGCCAAATAAACCCTTGCTTTTTATGTCAGAGTATATGTTATCACCTTAAATAGACACGGAACCTGGACCGTCATTGATTTAATGGACCCTGCCAGTGGTTTAGAATCTCCATTTATAGATGAGGAAGAAATTAGTAAGATTGACTGACCATGTGTGGCAGTTAGAATTCAAACTAATGTCTAAGTTCCAAGGCTAGTTATGCTTGTCCTAGCATGAACAGTTGTAATAAAATTGTTAAATTGGTATTCATGTATAAGACAATAGCAAAAGGGCTTTTACTTCTCTGGATTTATCATATGTAATAGTTTTTATATTCTTGTTTTTGTATTGTTTAGAGTTATCATTGTTTTGTCTTCTACTATTAGTTAAATAACTTTCTAGCTCTAAAATTTAGTTGTTCTGTGTCATTCTATTTTTTATATCACATTTGCCTTGGAATGGGTCTCTCACTGACCCAGATGCTCAGCCTTTCAGGCAGGCTAGCTTGTCTTGCTCTCCCAGATGCTCAGCCTTTCAGGCAGGCTAGCTCACTCTTTAGATGGCTTGTCTTGCTCTCCCAGATGCTCAGCCTTTCAGGCAGCTAGCTCACTCTTTAGATGGCTTGTCTTGCTCTCCCAGTGTTGGGGCCACAGGCACAGGCACACATGACTACGGCTGGCTCTTTATATGGATGCTGGGGATTCATAGGTCCTTGTGTTGTTCTTTTTCACTGAACTATCTCCCCAGCCTTGAGACCTTAAGGTGTTTTTTTTTAATTATTATTACTTTTCATTAGATGCATTCATTTTTACGTGTGGGTGTTTTGCTTGTATGTATGTCTGTGCACCGTGTTTGTGCGTTGTGGGGGAGGCCAGGGGAAGAAATAAGATTCCTTGGAACTGCAGTTGCAGTATGGTTTAATGGAGATGTTTGGGTGCTGAGCACTGACCCTGGTCCTATAAAAGCAGCAAATACTTCTAACTAGTAACATCTCTCTACCCCCAGTTTTGTCTTTAAAAGATTTTCATATGTATGGAGTGATTGCACATGCCTGTTGCCCCACAGAGGTTAGAAGAAGTATTCTATTTCCTTGAACTATAATTCTGGATGAAGATGCTGACCACCATGGAGATGTTAGAACAAAACCTAGGTTCTCTGGAAGGGGCAACAGAGTGCTCTTAGAACCAAGCAGTTCTCTGGCCCCTGAAATCTTAGATTTTGGGCATACCTGAACACTTGCCCCAGTAGGATAGCATTTTGGCTGTTGTTAGTACCATCCCAGGCTACGGGTGAGAAACCTTCGTTTTGTCAAGATTAACTTTGTCCTGTCTCTGTTAGCTGACTAGGAATTAATTATTGGCTTACAGGTTGCCTCTAGGAGCTGGGTTCAGAGCCCAGGTCTCTCAGATACAAACCTTTTAACCTCTTAACAGAATAGTTATCTAGGAAGAGGTTAGAGTGTGAAGGTAGGGCATGAAATGAAGAGATGAATGAGAGAAACTAGGTGGTAAGGTTTTGTGTAGTCACCAGCTAATCATGAGGGTGCTGAGCTAGGGGAAAAGTCTGAGGAAGAGAAGCATGTATGGATGTCTAGGGTAATCATTGAAAGTCTTTGTTGGGGAGAGCTTTATATAAGAGAATACTTTGAGGGCTCTGCAGATAGGCATGCAGAAGTGAGGGTGGGAGAGGGTGAATTAAACGGGCCTCAAGAGTCAGAGGAGCAGAGAGGCGATTCTTCCAGCCCTGATTTCCTCCATGCCCACTGTGCCCTCTCTGCCTTCTGCTTCTTTCTCCAGGCCCACCATGCCCACCGTGCCCTCTCTCTCTGCCTTCTCTGCTTCCTCTCTGTGCCCACCGTACCACCGTGCCTCTCTGCCTTCTGCTTGGGCCAGGCACTGTTGTAAATACTTAGGAAAACAGGTAAATGATGTGAGACAACACCAGAACTGCCTTGAGAAATGTATTTTGCAGTCAAGAGAAACAGCAATAAGTTGATGGATTAGGTCTACTCTGTGTTAGATGGAGTACATGCTGAGAGCAAATAAAGTAAGCAGGGACCACTGAGACTACCTGCGTGCCAGTGGGTGTGTGTACAGGGTACACACAGAAAGCTGTGCGTTAAATGTGGAACTGTGGAGGGGAAGGGGGTTCCCAGCAGAGGGAAAAACTGCCCTTTCAGGCCTAGCAGCAAAAACTCACAAAGAAAGCTGAGCAGGGGGGTAAAGGACATGCCCACAGAATATTTACAATCAGAAGACAGGCAACTTACTGCAGACTTTTGGAAGGCCACTGTAAAATCTTTTTAAAGAGTGTGCATTTGTGCAGGCACACACACACACACACACACACACACACACACACACACACACACACACTGGGGAGGGAGGAGGAAGAGAGGGAACAAGGAGGGAGGCAGGGAGAGAGGGAGGCCAGGAGGGAGGGAAGAAGAACACTAAAATGGTTATAGGAGGTGGATCTTCTACACGGGTCCTGGGGCTGGCTGTGGCAGGACTGCTGGGAGTGCCTCACCCATGGAGTGGTTAGCTGGCTTCCGTAAATCTTTTTTGCTTTCACTGTGATAGGAAGGCGCTGCTCACCATTGCAGAAAATGAAGAGAAATAGAACTTAAAGTTCCCACTGGATTTATGATCCGATAATACTCGTTTTCCTTCTTAAGAAGTCCATAATTGCTTCACTAATAATTTATGCTGCCAGAGGTCCTCCAAGCCGAGGGCACAGAACCCAAGAGCCAATGCCCTCACTTACTGTCTGCCTCGCACATACCAGGGTAAAGTCCTCTTCCTTTCCACAGCTAGTTCTTCTCAGAGATGTCTGTAGAAGGATCTGGAAGTCTCAGGAGATATATGGTCCCCGGTAGCTGACTGTGTGCTTTCTGCACAGGAGCCACAGCCCACAGCATAAGGGCTCTTCTTGATCACAGAAGTTTGGTCACAGAGAAGGAAAAACAGGTGTCTAAACTTCCTATGCTCTAATTGTCTGAGTATGATGGCCTCTGTTTTTCATATCCAATGTCTTAATCAGTTAAGTTTGAGTTTCTCCTGTAAGCCCTTAAGGTCCCTGTAGTTGGCAACAGTTAGTTAAGTAACTTGGACTAGCACTCACTCCCATCACAGAGTGTCCGCACCTCCCAGTTTGTTTCTCCTTGCCCTATTGGTTTTCATTTTTTGCCATTTGTTTTTTCCGCATTTACTTTTTGCTTTCTAAGGATCCTGAGGCTGTTTTGATGGTGCCTCAAATAGTGACCTAAAATAGTTGTGGTTACTTTCAAAACAGGTACCTTAAAATATCCCCAGCAAGAGAAAGAAATTAGGGAAATGACACCCTTCACAATAGTCCCAAATAATATAAAATAACTCAGTGTGGCTTTATCCAAGCAAGTGAAAGATCTGCATGGCAAGAACTTCAAGTCTCTGAAAAAGAAATTGAAGATCTCAGAAGATGGAAAGATCTTCCATGCTCATGGATTGGCAGGATTAATATAGTAAAAATGGCCATTTTGCCAAAAGCAATCTACAGATTTAATGCAATCAAAATTCCAACTCAATTCTTTATAGAATTAGACAGAACAATTTGCAAATTCATCTGGAATAACAAAAAACCCAGGATAGCGAAAACTATACTCAACAGTAAAAGAACTTCTGGGGGAAACACCATCCCTGACCTCAAGCAGTATTACAGAGCAATAGTCATAAAAACTGTATGGTATTAGTACAGAGACAGGCAGATAGATCACTGGAACAGAACTGAAGACCCAGAAATGAACCCACCACACCTATGGTCTCTTGATCTTTTCGACAAAGGAGCTACCATCCAATGAGGAAGAAAGATACCATTTTTAACAAATGGTTCTGCTGAGTTTCAACTGGAGGTCAGCATGGGAGAAATGCAAATCGATCCATTCCTATAATAGCCCTGTACTAGCTTACAGTCCAAAGTGGATCAAGGACCTCCACATCAAACCAGATACACTCAAACTAATAGAATAAAAAGTGGGGAAGCACTCTCGAAACACATGGGCACTGGAGAGAAATTTCCTGAACAAAACGCAATGGCTTATGCTCTAAGATCAAGAAACGACAAATGGGACCTCATAAAACTGCAAAAGCTTTGCAAGGCAAAAAGACACTGTCATATAGGACAAAGGGCAACCAACAGATTGGGAAAAGATCTTTACCAATCCTACATCCATACAGGGGTCTAATATCTAAAATATACAAAGAACTCAAGAAGTTAGACTCCAGAGAACCAAGTAACCCTATTATGGGGTACAGAGCTAAACAAAGAATTCACAGCTGAGGAATATTGAATGGCTGAGAAGCACCTAAAGAAATGTTCAACATCCTTAGTCATCAGGGAAATGCAAATCAAAACGACCCTGAGATTCCACCTCATACCAGTCAGAATGGCTAAGATAAAAAACTCAGGTGACAGCAGATGCTGGTGAGGATGTGGAGAAAGAGGAACACTCCTCCATGGTGGGATTGCAGACTGGTACAACCATTCTGGAAATCAGTCTGAGGTTCTTCTACCTGAGGACCCAGCTAAACCTCTCCTGAGCATATATCCAAATGATATTTTAACATACAACAAAGACACATGCTCCACTATGTTCACAGAATCCTTACTATAATAGCCAGAAGCTGGAAAGAACCCAGATGCCCTTCAACAGAGGAATGGATTCAGAAAATGTACATCTACACAATGGAGTACTACTCAGCAATCAAAAGCAATGATTTCATGAAATTCATAGACAAATGGAATGAACTGAAAAATATCATCCTGAGTGAAGTAACCCAATCACAGAAAAACACACATGGTATGCACTCATTGATAAGTTGCTATTAACCCAAGCTCTACGTACCCAAGATGAAATCTAGAGACCACAAGGAATCTCAAGAAGAAGGATGACACTAAGAAAGATGCCCAGATGTTCCCCTCCTTCTTAAAGGAAATAATATATACATAGGGAGGGATATGGGAAGCAGTTTTCAGCACCAGATTTAAAGGATAGAGCCATTCAGGTACCTGCCACATGTAGTGCTACGTATACAACCACAAGAAACAAGATAAGTTTGATGAAGTTATGCATGCTGAAAGGTACGAGATGTAGATCTCTCCTAGAGAGGAACACATCAGAGTATGTCTAGTCCAAGAAACAATGCTAATAGTAAACCACTGAACTGAGAAGAGGACCCCCTGGCAGAAATTGAAGAAAAGGATAGAAAAGAGTTGAAGGCACTTGCCTAACCCCATAGAACAACAATGCCAGCCAACCAGAGCTTCAGAGACTAAGCCATGACCAAAAGACTATACATGGGCTGACACAGGGCTCAACTGCATGTGGCAGAGAATAGTCTTGGTTAGAGGCACCAGTGGAATGGGAAGCCCTGGTGGTGCAAGTTGAGCGACCAGTCCAGGGGAATTTGAGGTGGTATAAAGGGGGTAGAGGAATAGGACGGAGGTTTATGGACAGGAACCTGGGAATGGGAATAACATTTGAAATGTAAGTAAAGAAATATATCTAAGGAAAGAGATTTTATACCCATTGCTGTGTACCAGTTTAATATGGTTAAGATTTTTGTTTCTCAGAGGAGAGAAGCATAGTATAGCACCAACACTTCCTGCACTATGGTTTTAGGGCCATTTATTTAGGATGTTTTCAGAGATTAATCAATAACCCACTGTTCATTCTACCTAAGACCATCTGGTTTCTGTTTCCTTTTTATCTCCATTAGCTAGAGATTCAAATGAAATTCTAAATATACCTGCCACTTTACTCTCCCTTTTCATACCACACGAAACACAATCAAGAATAAAGGATGTAGGTCATGTAGCAGAATGATTTCATTCTCAAGCTCTGTGTCTGTGTCTCAAAATTAAGTTAAATTTCTTTTGTTCAAGTCTTTTGCCTATCCTTTTAGTCAGGAAAGTATCACCATTTCATTTACTTTCAAAGAGGATATATTTATGTGGGAAGCGGGTGTGGTGGCAGTCCCAAGATGGTGCCCGGGACTGCAGCTAAGTCTCATGGCGCACCTGAATCGCTTCCTCACACACCTACTAGCCATGTCCATTGTGAGAGCTCGCGAGTTGCACCATGATGCAAGATCAGGCCATGTGACCTGGACCTATGAACTGAGATTATGCAGTCTAGACTGAGGAGGCAGAGTTGAGGGAGGATATAAGGGAGTGTGTTCGAGGCTGGAGAGGAGGAGATGAAAAGAAAAGAGATTGCTGCTTTTGCATGCAGAAAGAGAAAGGTTCCTGAATAAACTGCTTTGAGAAGAAGCGTGTTGTGCGCTCCTTTCTGCAGGAACTGAAATGGAGATGACATATTTACTTTTTCTTAGTGCCTAAATATATTTTTGTTGGATATTTTTTATTCACATTTCAAATCTTATCCTCTTTCCTTGTCCCTGTCCCTAAACTCCCTAACCCATCAACCTACTGTACTACAGAGAGTCTTCCCCGTCACACGCCTGTTTGTGACTCATCTCCCTGACATTCAACTATACTGGAGGTACAACCTTGGAGCAGCAAGGGCTTCTCCCCACATTGGTGTCCAAGAAAATCATCCTTTGCTACATACGCAGCTAGAAACAATGAATCTGTCCATGTGCTCTCTTTGGGGAGTGGTTACGCCCTCCCTGAAAGCAGCCTAGTAGGTTGGTATTATCTTATGCAGTTGCAAATCCCTTCAGTCCTTTAATCTTTTTCTCTAATTCTTCCAGTGGAAATCCTGATCTCAGCTCCATGATTTGCCATGTTCCGGCAGAGCCTCTATATCAGGCATCTACCAGAATACACTCCTTGGACTCCAAAATATTGTCTGAGTTTGGTGGCTGTATGTATATGGGCTGGATCCCGAGGTGGACATTCCTTGAGTCTCTGCTCCAAGCATTTTCTCCATATCTCCACTATAATTAAGTAAACACATATTATACCCCAGCAATTTTCTCTCGCCAAGTAACTGCCTTGTTTTATCCCCTCCCACAGCACTTACTTACTTATGGCCTACAGGATTCCAATTTTCCATTCACTCACCACTATCTGTCAAAGACAGAATTATGTTCACTGCCCAACAAAGTAACTCCAATGATTGATGCCTAAGTTGTTATGACTTCTATAATTACATGGTAAAGAATAAAGAGGGCTTTTAGTGCCCACAGCAACCATGGTGATAAGAGCAAACTTTGTGCTGCACAAAGGCTTATACAACTGTAAATCTTTTGATTGATTTTTACTGGGTCCTGGCCTATCAACATGTAGCAGGAGTACAATTAGAAAGACCACCAGTTTGTGATGTTAATAAGATGCAAGGGACAAGCATGAATTTTATGGCTTCACCCCAGATTGCTATTGGTATTTATGTCAACAGAAATGGCTTTTACAACAGAATCCAGTACCATTAACTTTGGTGTAGAAATCTTGACTCGAGTACAGACAAACCACACCAGGTCAACATGGTTTCATGTGGATAGTTTTAATAAGTGGATGGAACAAGGGAGAAGGAGGAGAGATAGAAGAAGAGTAGAAGAGGAGAGGAGTAGAGGCTGGTCATGAGCACATGGAGGGAAGGAGGGAGAGAATAGGGAAAGAATGGAGAAAGGGGAAAGAGGGGAAGAACAAGAGAGCAAGAAAACAGTGCAGAAGAGGTTAGTAGCCCCTTTTGTAGTGTCAAACATACCAGGCTCTTGTCAGGTAACTGTGGGGCAGAGCATACCTGGCTATTGTCAGGTAACTGTGGGTGTGGAACTTACACAGAATGCTAACAATTTAACATCAGCATTTGTCTGATAAATTTGCTCTCAGAAGTGAATTTTATGAAAGAGACATTTAATTGAAAATTAGGGTTTGTGGAAAGAAAGGTTGAGACAAGTACAGAGTTTTTGCGGGGTGGTGTTGTAAAGGCTTATGCTTAATTTCTCTCATTTTTAAATTTGTGGGGCATATTCTAAAGGTGGAATTGACAGGTTTTTATCTGCCTTCAACTTTTAAAATAAGTTGAGGCTTGCTTCCAAAATATTACTGCATGGTAGTTCATAAGGTTCCTTTTAAACTGAAATACATTTAGTGGACATTCTCTTCACTCCACTCAATGGATTAAGAACAGAATTTTGCTTGTTATTAGCCAAAAGACTAAACTTGATTGGTCTCACACTAGTTGTGTGTCTTTTCTAAGACTTAAAACTTGTTTAAAACTTATTTAAGTCTCCCTCTTCTCTGTGTTACTCATCTTTCTTCAGTAAAACAAATACATGATATAAGCCAACATATATAATTTATGGTCAGTTGCTTCTGTATCATTGCATCTTGGTTGGGACAGACATGTGTGGCAAAACTATGCTGGTAATGTCCAGAAAACAGAGATAGATTGGGTCATTTTCTGGAGGTTGTGTAAAGGGCTACAGATTGGTGGGTAGAATGCTTGCTAGTGTACATAAAGCCCTGTGTTTCATCACCACATAAATCAGGCCCCACAGCACATTCCTTAATCAAAGCCCCCAGGAAGTAGAGGAAGGAAAAATGGAAGTTCCAGGTCATCCTCAGCCACATAGTAAGTAGGAGGTCAACATTTGCTGCTTGGCACTTGTATCCCAAGCAACCAAATCATAAAGACTAAGGGACTTGAGTCCAACATCCTCCTTCAAAAGCCTGCAATGAGCTGAAGACCACACTTAAACTCCAAGTACTAAAGGTCATACCACTGTTCATTAGTGCTAACATAGGGACTAGTCCATTAGACATTGGCTTTCAGAAGATATTCAAGTTCCAAATCAAGCACTTGTTAAGTCATAATAGATGTTCAAGCTGGAATTTGATAATAGGCCAGGCTCTGGGACTCTGGATGGATCAAGTGAAAACCCAGCATGTTAGGCTTGGGTGACTCTTAGGAGGGTAGTAGCTATCCCAGCTTCAATTCTCTCATGGTATCTCTTTTCGTAACTGTAGCCATTTGTCTCCTGTTGTTGTCTGTATCAAAATATGTGAATTGCAGAAGTATCCAGAAAAATTCTAGGATGCATCTCATGACTTTATGTCCACAATTAAGGCAGGGTAGCACCAGAAGTACAAAAGTCTTCCAAGAGCATTTTCAAGAGTCCCAGGTATCATTAGGTAAAGGAATCCTGTAAGCTGCCACATGCAATGGGCTTCCTGAAAGTGGTATGACCTGAAAGTGGTATTAATTGATCTTAAAGGGTGGGGTATCATTGACTACAGAAAAAACTACCAGAGGTTCTGCTCTGGTGGACAATGTTGGGAGTGTGGTCTGGTGATGAATAAAGGAGAGAATGAAGAAGCTAATCAGCTTAGGTTAATAACTATTAAGTGTAGAACCAGGAAAGAGGTGAGAATTACCAGTACATGTGTGAGTTGTTAGGTAAAGTCATAATAGAAAGGAGCTATAATGGTTAATATTATCAAGTTAATAGGATTCACAACTATGGTTTGGGCATGTCAGAGCATTTGTTTCTAGATAAAATTAATAAGGATGGCAAAACCCACCTTAATATGGCTGGGACTACCCAATAGGCTAAAGTTCTAAACTAAGTAAAATTAGAAAATGAGCTGAACACAAACATTTTGTTCCCTCTGCTTCTTGACTTGGAATGCAATGTGACTATCCCAACCTTATGGAACATGTTGAATAGAAGCTTTCCTTCTTTAAGTTGATTTTTGTCAAATATTTGCTTATCAAAATGACTAAGACAGTCAGTGAGTTCACATCTGGATCCTACTATGGTTTCTACCTAACACCCCAAATACCTTGAAGGTCCTTATACCCTTGTTCACATTTGAGGACATAGACCATCGCACTACATGGTTAGTGAAGTCCAAACTGACAACTGTGTGTCTTGTTATAATAGATATGTCTGCAGTTTTCTCAAGCATAGATAGACAAGTGAGGATGAATCATGTCTACTCACACCAGTCTTGATTCAATTTCATCCCTAAAGACAAGTGGTCACTTTTGCAAATAGGGCAATTGTCCCACATAACACTGGAGAAGAGCACTGTCTTATTGTAATGGAATCTTTTAAATTCTTATGCACTGAACTTGTCAGGGCTGCTGAGAGTAAATCAGTCATTTGAGGATAAACTCATCTATGTAATATTGCAAAAAGGAAGACAGTATGGGAGGTAGGATATTGATAAAGTGTTTGCCTGGAAAGCCTAAGAACTTGAGTTTGTATCCCATGAACCTATGGCAACCTGGATATGGAAGTATAAGCCTGTAACCCCAGTGTTGGGAAAGGAGAAGAGAAAAGATAGATCCTTGGGGTTTTCTGAGTAGTCACTGTATTAGAGAGTTTTATGTTCTTCTTGTCTGGAGAGTCATAGAGGAAGGCATCTCAATATTAATCTCTGGCTTCTATTTGCGTAAGAATAGATAGATAGATAGATAGATAGATAGATAGATAGATAGATAGATAGATAGATAGATAGACAGACAGACAGACAGACAGAAAGATAGATAGATAGATAGATAGATAGATAGAGATAGAGAGATAGAGATAGATATAGATGATATAGATATAGATATAGATATAGATATAGATATAGATATAGATATAGATATAGATATAGATATAGATATATATGAGCACAGGAATACACTCAGAGGCACAGAGACCCATAAACACACACACACACACACACACACACACACACACACACACACACACAGTGGGGGCATCAAATCAAGTGGCTGGATTTTGGAATCTCAACAAGCAGAAGCTAGAATCAAATAGATGAATGACTCACATGCCAGCTTCACTAGCCTACTCAGTGAGTTGCCAAATAGTAAAAATCCCTGTCATAAAACAAGTTGACCCTGAGAAATGACACTTTGATAGTTTTAATATTCTTGACCAGGTTGTGGTACTATTTGGGATGTGGCCTTTTTAGACTAAGTGAAGCCATGTTGGAGTAAGTTTGTCACTGTAGGCATGGACTTTAAGACCCTCTTCCTATCTGCCTGGGAGCAGCTAGCTCCTGGAAGCATCTATATGAAGAAGTAGAACTCTCAGTGACTCCTGTACCATGGCTGCCTGGACCTTGATATGTTCTTGTCTTGATGATAATGTACTTACTCCCTGAAACTCTATGTAGGTCCCAGATAAATGGCTGTATAAGAGGTGCCTTGGTCACAATATCTGTTCACAGCAATACAACCCTAAGATTGAAGTTGGTACCTATGACTGGGATATTGGTTTGAAAAACCTGACCATGCTTTTGTTTAGAAAAATGTGAATTTGAGGACTTTAAAGTTGGAAATCATTGAAATGCTTTAAGTGGGGATTAATGGACGATTGTTGAGAGTGATTTGAAATGTGGAAGCCTAGCTCTAGAAGGTTCAGAGGAGAAGAATTTTAATATTTATTCAATGCATTGTTCTTATCTAATTTTGGTAGAGGATATGACTATTTTTCCCTTCTCTGAAGAGTCTACTTGAGGAGAAGACAAAGAGATTTATATTAATTGACGTAACAAATAAAGTCACAGAAAGCCCAAGAAAAACTGGTTAAAATTCATAAATAGTGGTTTGATCTTGTGCAGCAAGCTTAGAAATGAATAATATAAAATGTCTGGTTCAAGTAATAAAGGGACACCAGGAAATAAAATGGAGCTGAATCCTAAATTCAAGCAGATAAACAGATTGAGTGGTTACTTTGTGACAAGATACCACCCAGTTCAGTTTATTATTTAAGCATTTGTCATTGAATAAAGAATAGATATATCATATTAGGTGTTATTATTAATTTGTTACTGTTTTTTCTTCATCTTTAATCTGGAATAAAGTACATTCCAGAAATGAAAGACAGAAGCTCTTGGTCTGGATCTTTAGGCATAATGGACTCAAAGAGCTTAGGCCCCGGGAAAGTGTTACATGACTTAATTTCAGGAGACACATCTAATCAGATCTCTGAACTTAAGCCAAGTCTGTTAAAGAGTAAGTTCTAACTATAAGAATGCTTGTGTCCCAGAATGGTGGACCACACCTTTAATCCCAGCATTAAGCAGTGGTCATACAGATCTTTTAGTTCAAAGTCAATCTATAAGGCAAGTTCCAGATAACCAAGCTTAGGCAGAGAATACATTAATTTAAAACAGAAAGCTGGTCATAATATAATGGAACACATGGCCATGTTCCAACTCCAGCAAGCAGCAGAACTCAGTAGCTTCACCCACGGTGCTTGCTTTACAATCAAAAGGAGAAGAAGACTACTGAGATAATTGATGGTCAGTAGCTGGAGATAAGAAATAATTAGCAATTAAGAGACCAGGATCATGTGGTAAGATCTACTTTGAAGTGTTTTCAGAGAGGACAATGAAACTGTGGTGCAGGGATAGATAAGGCTGTACCTCATGCCACAGCTGTACTTGGTAATGTGTAAGAGTCACCAAGGTGGCACTTTTAGTTTAGGCAAGAAGTAGTCAGGAAAAGTAGCTGAGGCTTGGAACTGTAAGAGGCCAAGGAATGTCAATGGTGAAGGTACAGCCTCAGTTAGAGCTGATGGTCATGGACTGAAGGAGTCAGGCAAATAAGTTGAGGCTTGGCGCTATAGTGACTGTGAGAGGCTATTGGTGAATCATAGTTACAGTGGAAGGCTCAGTCATTGGAAATGTCAGTACCAAGGGAAGAGAATGAAGAACAGCAGTAACAGAGCAGTGAAGCCAACCAGAGAATGGAGTTCTACAAAGGGCATAGTTGGAGATGTGAACCAAGCTCTTTCCAGGATCCTAGAAGATCATGTGTGGATGTGAGACAGTGGAACAAAAAGGTGAAACACTGAAGCTGTCAGGAAGTCCTCAAGATGTTTGACATGAAAGAGTCATGTAATATTTGCAGAGGAAAGCTGCAAATAGAGAAAAGAAGAAAAAAAAGAAAAGAACCAACTCAGTGAAAGAAGTTTGTCAACAAAGATGAAAAAGGAGTTGGAGTACTCACTGCTTTGACATCTGAATTTGGAGTTTGCCCAGCTTGTTTTCTGTCTTGCTTTAAGGATTACAATAAATACATGACTGGATAAATTTCAGAAGAGATTTTGAACTTTGTATATTTAACACTGTTGATACTGCTATAGACTATGGGGACTTTTGAACATGGACTAAATATATTTTGCATTATGCTATGTTAGGTATGACCCCTAAAATACCCATATGTTTCAACAAGTTTATGGGTGACAGAGAGTGAAATGTGGTTATTTAAATATTGTGGACCCAGGGATTGGCACTATTTGGAGGTCTGGCCTTATTGAAGGAAGTGTGTCACTGTAGCTGTGGGCTTTAAGATGCTCTCCCTAGCTGCCTGAAATCAGTCTTCTTTTACAGTCTGTCAGATAAAGACGTAGAACTATCAACTCCTCCTGTACCATGCATGCTTGTGTGTTGTCATGCTCCTGCCTTGATAATAATGGACTGAAACTCTGAACTTACAAGCCAGCTCCAATGAAATGTTTTCCTTATAAGAGTTAGCTTGGTCAAAGTGTATATCGACAGCAATAAAAACCTAGGATACTGAAAGGTTATCATTTGGCCTTTACAGACATGTACACACATGTTCTCAAAAATAATTACCTTCTGCCATAGAAACAAACTCCAGATACAGAAAATCCTTTCCACATTCCTTGCCATACAGACCATATTTAAAAATCAGCATTACATTGATTATAGTCTTTTATAAAGTAACAGTGAAAGTCAATTAGGGACATTCTTTTATTTTCAGCCAAAGTCCCAGGATTCTCACCTCAGGAAATCTGAAAGCAGAGATTAACACCCAGTCCCTTGCTTGGCCAATTTCAATCCCTACCTCTCTGGCAAATTAAAATTCTAAATGTGTTTTCTCCTGGTGATTTTGCTCTCTTACTAAAAGGTTTAGACTAAAAAAGATTTTTCTATTTTGGAAAATTGCCTGCTTTGAGGTTTCATAAGAACCATGTTTAACTATTCTTTCACTAGCATTCCTATGGTCCAAGGCCATGGTAATCTCCATGATTTACCCCTAGATAAACATGTTAGGAGCTGTAATTAAGAGAGAGATTAGCATTCTGCCTTTCTTTAGTGTTATAATATAAAACACCAGGAATAGGCAGTTCCATAGTTAAAAGTGTGTTGGCAGTGTTTATTACTGAATCTAGATTTTAGAGAGGATCTGAGTTTATTTTTCATTACTAATGTTCTGTTGGTCACAGCAACTTGTATTTCAGGCCTAGAGGTTTGAATACTTTCTGTAAGGCACTGACAGGCATGTGTATCCATGTTCTTGCATGTGCAGGTACCCATTTATACATCTAAGAATAATTTAAAATAACATATTTCACCCTTTCCCAAACCTCAGCAGCAACATTGTAGGCATTGTAAACATGTTTTAATCCTATTCAGCTGTGTATTGTCATAATGTCAATTTGAAAAATCACTAAAGGAAGAAAATCTAGTAAGTGATTCGAGTTATTGAATAGCTCTAATTTATAGCGTCCTACTTTTCACCTCGCATCCTCTCCTCTCTCTCTCTCTCTCTCCCCACTCTCTCTTCCCCCGTGTGTGTGTGTGTGCACACGCGTGTGTGTGTGTGCGCACGCGTGTGTGTGTGTGCGCATGCGTGTTTGTGTGTATGTCTGTCAGTATGTCTGAGTGTGAGGTGTATTTTGCATATGTATGTTCATTTGTGAATATTTAAATATTCATTTGTGGATAAAATAACAATATGCTTAATGTGCTTGTGGAGATATTAGTTGACAATGATTGAGCGTCTTCATCTACCCATATACTTTTATAATGAGGCAGACCTTCATTGTACCCATATGTTGCTGAACAATCGAGTCAATCTGCCTTGATTTTCCCAAGAATTCTGAAACATATTTGGATTTTGAGAATCTAATTTGGTCTTTAGGCACTAAGGCAAGTGCTTTATTCTTTTGTTCTTTACCTTTGTTTCAATACCAATTTTTTATCAAAGAACACACCCCTATTGGAAAATATGGTGCATAGTTCTCTGACCTCCATTGTCTGGCCAACAGCTTGCCTGGCCATCCTAAGGTGTTTTATGAATTCCAGGAAAATTGTGCTTTTCCAAGGAGATTTACAGTTGCCCTCAGGAATATTCAGTTTAGAACCATTATCCACCAATCCTTTGGCAGTTAGGTTTACTGGCAGACCAGTCAGCATGGATGAGCTGTGTAAGGTACCTAGACTTCCATCTTCTGTCACATCATTCACTCAGTTATCAGGAAGAGCCTTTAGAAATCCCAGGAATACCCATCTTGGAGAGCTTTCCAGTTTACCCCTACATACTCTCTATGGGGCACAGTCAACAGAGGTACTCAGCATTCTGTTTCCTCAATCTATTTTCAATATCGGCCTGCCTCCTTGGGGAGTTTTGCTGGTGTCTTTGCTGAGCCAGCACAGCATAAAAACACAATCAACAAAAACTTGTACATCAAGCTTTGGATGTGATAACACAGCTGAAGCACAAAAAGGTGACCTTAAATCCAATATTATAAAGAGGATAGAGGCCTTAAAACCTACAGGAAAATACAACCAAATTGAATATGAAATTAATAAAACAGTCCAACAACTAAAAATGGAAATAGAAGCAAAAAATGCAAACTGAAGGAATCTTGGAAATGAAAAAACATAGAGAATATAAGAAAAATTACAGTTGTAAGCATCACCTTCCCAAAAAGAAAATACAAGAGATACAAGGGAGAATCTAAGGGATAGAAGATAAAATTGAAGAAAATTGGTACATCAATCAAAAAATGCTAAATATACAAAGTGCATTAAACAAAAGATCTAAGAAATTGGTGTCACTATAAAAAAGACCACACATAAGAATAATATGAATAGAAGAAAGAGAAGATTCATTTTATAAGGCCCAGAAAGTATTTTCAACAATATCATAGACCACAATACCTCCTATATACATAAAAGTATCTCTGAGAACATCAATAGATTGGACTAGAAAACAAAATCTTGCAGGCTCCATGCAGATTGCAGACATTAACCCAAACAAAATGCTATTGCCACATAATAATCAAAACAATAAATATACATACTAAAGAAGAAATGTTACAATGAATAAAAAATGCCAAGGATAAGTGTGGGAATAGAAAGATAGATTCTTATTCCTATACCAATCAAAATTTCATTCACTATAGATAGAGAAAATGAGATATCCCCTAATAAAATAAAATTTAAACAATGTCTACCAAAAAATCTGACCATGTAGAAGATAGTAAAAGTGAAACCCTAAACCAAGGAGGCTAACTGAACCCAGGAAAAGAAAAGAAATAAATAACCTCAGAACAGCAAATCAAAGAAAGGGAAATATACACTTCCACCCCGTAAATCAAATAAATAGGAACCAATCATTGTTTTTCATTAGTATCTTAACCTCAATGCACTCAATTCACCAATTAACAACTCAGGGTAAAAGAATAGATGCAAAGAAACATAATCTAGCTGTAAAGAAAAACCTTACCTCAGAGTAAAGGGATGGAAAAAGATTTTTAAAGAAAAAAGACCCAAGAAACAAGGTAGAATAACCACTTTAATATCTAATAAAATGTATTCTCAACCAAATTTAATCAAAGTGATGGGAAAGGACACTTTATACTCATCAAAGAAACATGCCCTGAGCCTTTGATTCATTATTGCACATTTATGCCCCATATTCAAATGCATCCACATTCATGACATTAACATGCTTAAACTACACATTCAGCACTCTTCAGATCTTGGGAAATATTAAGGGCTAGATGAAATATTAAGGCCTAGGCAAAATGGTAAAGACTGCATAAGGTGTAATGCCCTATGTAACAGTTACCCGGATAGCCTGCTGTAATAAGAAACTTTCTGATATGTTTCTGCTGTTTCTTAGAAATTTTCTGTGACAAAGTTTGATTTGATATTCTGTTATGAGCTATGCCCTTGGAAACCAATCATGGTAGAAGTCATTGGAACTTTTTGAATAGTTACACACAGTAAGCATGCACTCCAACCTAAGAAAGATACCTTTACAAATATAAGAACATATTTGAAGTGTGATGTCCATTCTGAGTAAAGCAAAGTTTAAGTTCCTAAGACTCCCTTGGGAACTGTCATTTTTCTAGGCCATAGGAACATGTACATAGTTTACTGATATCCTGGTTGTCAAGTTAGACATGAATGCTTGACAAGCTCTATGCAGGAAGGCAAGTTAGAACATAAATATTAGACAATACAAGTCCCCTGTTACAGATAAATAGCCCAACCAATGGGAGGCTATTATAAGTACAGAAAAACTAGATTCCTAAGGAAATCCTCTATCCCTGAATCCTGATTGGTAAAATAACTTGGCACAGATGTTTGTGGATCTTGGACTTTAAATACCTATAGGACCTTAACTTAGGGTCATTATTTAGTTCCCAAATCTCAACCATGGCAATGGTCAACCAGTCCAGGGCATTTGTTCAGTAAACTATCCCTGTTAAACTGGGATCATTGCTCATGTGATTTGTGAGGCAATTCCTGGACTGCAACAATGGACATGTCATTAAGGCAGAAACAAAACAGAAAAATAATGAAACAAACAGAGATTTTGAATCAAATAGACATAACAGATATTTGTGAAAAATTTCTTCCAAACACAAAATTATACCTTCTGCCATGCCTCAGCACTTCATGGAAGCTTCTCCAAAAGACAGGAAAGAAAACTTGAACAAATACAATAAAATTGCAATAACCCCTTGCATCTTATTAGAACAACATGAATTAAGCATGGAGTTCAACAAAAACAGAAACAAAAAGCACACAAGCATGGAAAGTTAACAACTCTCTACTGAATAACCACTGCATCAGGTAAGAAATAACGAAATTGAAGATTGTGTACAACTTAATGAAAATGAAGACACAACATAAATAAATTTATGGTACAAAATGAAAGCAGTGTAAAGAAGAAAGGTCATAGCATTAAGTGCCTTCATAATGAAACTAAGTGTATTTCATACTAGGAACATAGCAGCACACCTGAAATTGCTAGAACAAAAAGAAACAATAACAATCAAGAAGATTAGATGGCAGAAAATAACCAAACTCCAAATTGAAATC
Source organism: Rattus rattus (assembly GCF_011064425.1). NCBI lineage: Eukaryota > Metazoa > Chordata > Mammalia > Rodentia > Muridae > Rattus > Rattus rattus. Next base: position 123,521,198 of record NC_046154.1, on the reverse strand, counting down.
AATAAACTAGAAAGAAAGATAACAATTGAAAGACTCAAGGCAAATGAGAGGTAGTTGTTTGAGAAAATCAGCAAGATAGACAAGCCCTTAGCAAACTAAAGAGAGGACAGAGAGTTTTCAAATCAATAAAATAAGAAATGAAAAGGGAGAGACAATAAGAAACACTTAGGAAATCAAAATAATTCTTAGGTCTTACTTCAAAAGCCTGTACTTCAAAAAATTGGAAAAACTAAATAAAATTGATGAACAGAAGTCTCCCCAAAATAATCAAAATAAGAAAACCAGGGCCAGATGCATTATTTTAGTGAAGTATTGCACCAAACATTTAAAGAACAACTAATACCAACACTCCTCAAACTATTCCAAAAATAGAAACAGAAAGAACATTTTCAATCTCATTTCATGATACCATAGTCACTCTCATACCTAAACCAAACAAAGACTAAAGAAAGAAAGAAAATTTCAGACCAATATCTTCACAAGCATTAAAGCAAAAATAGTCAATAAAATATTCATAAACTGAACTCTAGAACACATCAACACTATCATCCACCATAATCAAGTAGGCTTCATTCTAGGAATGCAAGCATGGTTTAATATGTGAAAATTCATCGATGTATTCCACCACACCAACAACTCAAAGAAAATAGACAAAGCACAATCATGCCATGAGATTCTAACAAATCTTTTGCCAAAAATTCCACAACCATTGATGTTAAATATCTTGGGAAGATAAGGAATAAAAGATCCATACCAAGCCACAATGGGAAATGTATAGCACGTCAATAACAAATTAAAAGGAGATAAACTTAAAGCAATTCTACTAAAATCAGGGAAAACTCAAGTCTGCACCTCTCTGCATTTCTATTCAACATTGTACTTGAAATTCTAGCCAGAGCAAAAAGAGAAATTAATGAGACCAAGAACAAATTAAGATGGAAGAAGTCAACATATTGTTTTTCACAGATGATGAAAATACTTGCACATAACATGATAGTATAAATAAGTGACCAACAAAGTTCTACTAAAAAACTCCAAGTAACTAGCAAGTGTACCCAAGTTTCTCAATATAACATCAATAGCTGTACATATACTAAGAGTAATTGAGCTCATAACAAAATTAGCAAACAAACAACCTAAACAAAAGACAAATAATATAAAATATATTGCCTTAATACTAACCAAGCAAATGAAATACCTGTATGACAAGAAATTAAAGTCTCCAAAAAAAGAAATTGAAGAAGACTCCAAAAGCTAGCAAGATTGTCCTTGTTCATAAGAGGTAGGAGTAAAAGAGCTCATTTTATGAAAAACAATCTATACATTCAATGCAATTTCCATCAAAATTGCAACACAGTTCTTTACATACATTGAAAGTATTTTTTGACCTTCATATTGTAAAACAAAAAACTCAGGATAGCTTAAACTATGACATACAATAAACGAAATTCTGCAGGTATCAACATCCTTGATCTTAAGGTGTATCACAGAGCAATAGTCATAAAAACTGTATGGAACTGTGTCAGGAACAGACAAATTGATCAATGGAATTGGAGTGAAGACCCCAAAATAAACCCATGCATCTATGGACACTTTATTTTTGACAAGAATCCTAAACTTCACAATAGATAAGAAAGTATCTTCAACAATGCTCTTCACTGTGGAGATGTCTAAATATCATTATATCAGTACCATTAAATAATAAAGACAGCAGTCTCTGCAGGATAAATCCACCCATTATGATTGTACAAGTGACACATTTTAATTTAATTACAAAGGTTCCAGGTACAAAAAATGTAATGGCATGTTAAGTCTCCTTTGCTCATTTATTGCTTTAAAGTAACTTTGTCACTGAAAGTATGTAAAAGACTAATTGCATTAAGACATCTTAAAATATTCATGGATGCTTTGCATCCAAACAAAGGATGACACCTTAAGGGGCAGAAAAAGGCACATTAGTACATTTATAATGAAAGCAATGAGCTTTTCTGAATGTATGTAAAAATAAGGCATATTAGTTACTGATGAATATAATCCAGGATTAGTCTGGGAAGATGAGCAAGTGGATTATTTAATCAAAAACTGAATGCTCTATTGTTTTCTAATTAGAAGGTTTATATTAGAGGGTGGATTTTGAAAAGTAAAGTTTATGTTTCTGATCAATTTAAAAGTTGAGAGAACTGTTTATTAAACATGTTTTGTCATGTATTTATGTTGATATGTAGGAGGGTGGTACTTTTGTGGTCAGTTGAAAAACTATAGGGTATTAGTTCTCTTCTTTCACCATGTGGATCACTAGGCTTGGGCTTAATGCTTTTATCCATTGAGCCATTTTTCTGGTCTTTTGCCCAAGAATTCATTTCTCTTTTGGATGTATACCCAGGAGTGATATAGCTGAGTCCTCATGTAGCACTAGATCCAATTTTCTGAGGAACTGCCAGATTGATTTCCAGAGTAGTCATACCAGCTTACAATCCCACCAACAATGGGGGTAATTCCTCTTTCTCCACATCCTCACTAGTATCTGCTGTCACCTATTGTTTTTTTAATCTTACCCATTCTGACTTGTATGAGGTGGCATCTCCGGGTTGTTTTGATTTGCATTTCCCTGATGAGTAAGGATGTTGTACATTTTTTAGGTGCTTATTGACCATTCAATATTCCTCAGTTCAGAATACATTGTTTAGCTCTTTACCCCATTTTTCTTTTTTCTTTTTGTTTTCTTTTTTTCAATTTTGCTTTACCCCATTTTTAATTGGGTTATTTGGGTTCCGGAGTCTAACTTCTATAGTTCTTTGTTTGTATTAAATATTAGCCCCTTTATTGTATGTAGGATTGGTAAAGATCTTTTTCCAATCTTTTGGTTGCCATTTTTTTCCTGTATACAGTATTCTTTGCTTTACAGAAGCTTTGCAATTTTGTGAGGTCCATTTGTCTATTGTTGATCTTAGAGCATAAGCCATTGGTGTTCTGTTCAGGAAAATGTTTTCTGTGCCTGTGTTACTGATACATATGAGCACGTTTGCAGCTAACCATCAGACTGAGCATGGGGACCCCAATGGAAGAGTTAGGGAAAGGACTGAAGATGCTGAAGGGGTTTGCGACCCCACAGGAAGAAACAGAACATCAACCAACTAGACTTTCCACATCTTGCAGAGACTAAACCACCAACTAAAGAAAATACATAGAGGGACTCGTGGCTCCAACCACATGTGTAACAGAGGATGGCATTGTCTGGCATAAATAGGAAAATAAGATCTTCATCTTGTGAGGACTCATTTCCCCAGTTTGTCGGAATGTCAGGATGTTGAGTTGCAAGTGGGTAGCTGGGTTAGGGAAATCCTCTTAGACTTGGGGGAGGGATATGGGCAAGGGGGGAACCAGGAAAGTGGATAATATTTGAAATGTAAATACATAAAATATCCAATAAAAATAAGAGTATATTGTCTCTCTCTCCTTCCTTCTTTCCTTTCTTCCTTTCTTTCATTCTTTCATGTTATATTTCCACAAATCTCTGGAGCTTTCTAGAAGAATAGAGAAGCATAAGGTTTTAGATGGTGGCAGGAGGCCAGAGTAGTGAAACTCTGGGCTGGATGAGTTCATCACCTCAGTAAGTAAGTAGTCAGTTGATATACCAATGCTCACATTTTATGCTTCTAACTTCTCTAGTGAATAAATCTCCTCTTAAAGAAATTCTAAAAGAATTATTTTATTTGTGTCCTTGTATTTCCAGTGAATGACAGTTAACCTTAAGTTTCATTGCTGAATTATCCTCTATCTTGTTTTTCAGACAGCATCTCTCCCTGTGGCCCTAAGCTTTCCATTTATTTTTTCTTTTGTAAAGAGTAGTGGGCATGCCCTATTTATTTTCTTTTTTAAAAAATTTTATTAGATATATTACTTTACTTATATTTCAAATGGCATCCCCTTTCCCAGATTCCTGTCCATAAGCCTGAATCCCCTCCTCCTTTCCATCCCCGATACTCCAATTGGGTTGTTAACTGGCCAAATGAGCTCCAGGATTCTACCCACCTTCCTCTCCAGAGCTCGGATTACACATATATACAATACAAACACTTTATTTCCCAATTAAAATAAGGACCTTAAAGCTCTTTCTTTGTAGCAGAAGTCTTCAGAGTAACATGAGGAAACAAGTAGGTGATAGCATCCAGAATCCTGTTCATTTACCACACTGGTCACCAGAACATGTCTTCACACCTTTCTGTGAGTCATCATGCTCAAGCATTCCTTGTCGCATCCCACTGAATTCTACAGTCAATGGACCAGTCAGGTAGTCACAGCCTATCAAACAAGACCTACTGTTAGCTGTTGAATATTAGTATCTGCTCCAGGATGACCTTTTCAGGAATCAGTGGGAGGAGAGGCCCTTGGTTCTGTGAAACCTCAATATCCCAGTGTAGGGGAATGCCAGGACAGGGAGGCTAGAGGGAATGGTTAGGTTGGGCAGCACCCTCACGGAGGCAGGGGGTGGGAGATGGGATAGGGGATTCCCAGAGGAGAAACTGGGAAGGGGGTAAACATTTGAAATATAGATAAAGAAAAGAAAAAAATATATATACATATATATATATATATATATATATATATATATATATATATATATATATATAATCAAGGCCCGCTCCTTTACCACCCATAAATGTCATGCTTCACGCAACCCATACATACACCTATAATTTTCTTGCATGTCATCCTGCCCCAAAATGAAGAAAAAAGTTCTATGAAAGGCTCTGCAGTTGCAATATTATTCTGGCTGCTTCTGTCCTTGAGGTTCGGGAAGAGGTTTATGCTGTTAAGAAGTACAACTCATCATTTTGAGAGCTTCAGTGAGGACCTGGGTACTCTAACAATCTGTTTACATGGCAGCGGCCACAATTCTGCATCTATCTATTAAGTCTGGACTTAATTGTCAGGGCCAAGTGGATAATGCATATCTCTGCCATGGCAGGCAGCTTGCCATCCCAGCAGGTGGGATGAGCATGTGCCAGGCAGAAAAATGTTTGAGGATTTCTTCCAGATGCCTGTCACTGCAAATCCGCATAGTACCCTGGACTGAGTTTTGTCCACACATAAAAGGCTAGGCAGGGAAGTCTGCTGTCCACAAGCTACCCCAACCCCTATCTCACTCTCTTGCTGAGTTAGCCAGCAAACCATGTCTTGAATAAATATACTTTCTAAATACTACTGCCTTTTCAGGTACACATGCTAAGGGAAGTTATAACAGGATGAAAGGACAATGTCTGCTGAGCTTGGTCAAAATAGACAGTCCTCCATTGCAAGATTTCTGTCTGTTTGGGTTAAATATTTGATGGATAAAATGCTGTCTTGTTTTCAAAATTTATATGGTGGGATGGTGGAGATTACATAATTGATAATCACTTGTCTTATTATGAAGCATCTGCTTGCCTGTGTTTTCAACACCCCTAATATATGTGGGAAAGTTTCAAGAGAAATGAAAGAGTTACAGATGTATTTCAGTATTAGCTTAGCATGGACAGATCCCATATTTGATCCCAAGCAATACAAAGACAATGAAACAAAAAAATGATAAAAATAAAACATAAAAAATAGAAAAAATGATAAAAATAAAAGAGAGAGCAAATTTGATGGTCATGCATATCTGTATAGTGACTGAATGTCTTTTGTTCCTAGTCAAGAAAGCAGTTTGTTTTCATCAGCATCCACAATAATGTGTCATGCTATCTTACTAGCACTTATCTTACCATGTATATGTCTTAAAATTTGTTACTCAATAGATTTACTATAAGTGAATTCATTGATGATGGAATGACAAAAAGTACAATAACAACATAACAGGCAAATTTCTCATTGTAGTAACCCATTTTATACACAGAATCTGAGTTACAGCAGAATGATATAATGTTCATGAAGTAATACTTTTTATTTTTCCTTAACAATGCAAATAAAATTTAAATATTTTTATTTTAAATTCAGAATATTTATTTGATTTTTATATCATTAAGAGAAAGACTACAAACATTCTGACATTTTATTGTTTCTGCTAATAATTAATGTTTACATTTATAATCAAATTTTCTCTACATTATGTGTCAGGAATTTAGAATAATGAAAGGACACTTAAATTTTATCTATTATGTATCTGTCTCTAATTTATATTCTATATGGTTTTCTATACAATAAAGAGATAGGGTATATTCCTTTATGACATATTATTAAAGCAAATTTATTTATTTTACATAGGAAAATGAAAAGCATTATTTTCCAGTGCGATATCATATAGTAAGCATAAGTAACATTATACTATTTAATTATACATCATATAACATATTAAAAACAAGAAGCTGCCACTTCATGGGTACACTTTTGTTTTTATTGATTATATAAGTCCCTTCCTTTTAGGGTTATTGCTTTCATTGGTAAAATAATTGAAGAAACTATCCAAATGTGAGCTTGAAGACAATTTTAGTAGTATCTAAAAGAAAAAAACATTGGAGGGACAGTGTTGTGTAACTCACAACAACCGTTCAGAGACAGAGAATAGAAAGGAGTAGAGAACGTAGCCATGTGATCTGAGCCAGCATGGAGGTGAGTCATATGGTAGGTGGATAATCACATTGTGTGGATGAGGCTTCAGTGAAAGAGTTAAGGAAAGTTTGCTTAAAACAGAGTTAGAAAAACAGAATCACAAATCTACATGACTATAAGCTACTGCAATGTGGTTTGAATTCTAGGAAGGGAAATTACAGTATCTCATTAAAGGACAAATTATGCCACTTATCTCTTTATTGTGTCTAATGGTAAGCCCACATTCTAGGAAATGCATGTCTAATTAGTAACCTTTTCCCCTGCCTTTTAGGTTACCATTTGAAAAGCTACCATCTACCATGGCAGGAATGAGTTGGCTGGTACCATTACCTCAAATTAGGAACCAAAAATAAATGTTGGTACTCACCTTGCTTGTACTCAGATGCATAGAATCTGGCTTCACACAGTCAGAGTAGGTGGCTCCTAATGTAGAAACTCCCTTACAGGTATTCCAAGAATCCCGTCTCCTTGGTAATCTAGCTCTTTTAATTTGGTAGTCAGTGTCAACCATCATACCTTTCTTCCTGATATTTTATCTTGAACCTCCATAATTTTAGCAGAACAACGGTGGCATCTGCTTTTCTTTTTTTGTTTTACTCAGAACCCATGTCTCCTTCTTGAGTTTCTTCTATGGACTCTTCATGCTAAGGAAGATTAATTCTATCCACACAAACATGTACCACTCATTGAACCCTACTTCTACAATTTGCCTGAGTAACAAACTACCCCAGCTCTGGACTATGTGTGTCACCAAATATCACTGGAATATAAAGAGAATGAGGCTTGTTTTGTTTTCTTTTACTGGAAAATGCCAGATATTATTTCATTGCAAAAATTTAAGTGGATAAAAAACTTTGCAACAAGTTGCAAAGTAGAACTAAGAGTGTAGAATTACCAATGCAGAGACTAGAATTTATGATCTTTTATAATTTGTTGAAAGAAAAGCCAAAACCAAGTCAGAATATAATGTGGAACATATGTACATTACTTATTTGTGGCTGTGATAAAACACTACAACCACAACAACCTGCAGGTGAAAGAGTTTATTATGGTATCAGAGGGATAGGGTTCAGCATGTTGCAAACAACATGGCAACAATGTCATTTCATGACAATATAACAACTTGATGACTCTAGCTGGATGCTGATAATTGGAAACTCTCCTGTCAACCACAAAGCAAGAACCAGACTGTCCAGAAATGGCATGTGTATTTAAACTCCTAACATGGGCCTCTTTTGTACACTGACAAGTGGAAAATGTTAATCATCACATGAATAACTTGGATAGAGTATATTGAATGCATGGGTAATGTCAGGGAAAAATAAAGGGAAGGACCCCAGATGTATTTTCTTGTTCTTTTTTGTGTACAGCTGATGGAGGAGCTATTTCTTGATTATGGGGTGAAATAAGAATATCTGAAAGTCTGGCTTAAACTCACCCTGATGCCTACATATCCTCAGAGGCCTCCTCCCCCTAGGCATTTGAGAGATAAAACAAAGCAGTCATTGGAAATAGCCTGCTTATTCTCAATGTTCTTTATCATGTTCTTATGCTATGCAAAACGTCTCTACCTATATAGAGCTGGTTCTCATATGTAGGAACCTGCAAGGTTGTTTCTCTGTCTCTATCTCTCCATCTCTTTGTCTCTTTGTCATTTTGCCTCTCTGTCATTTTCTCTGTCTCTTTCCCTCTCTTTTCCTGTCTCTCTGTTTCTCTTTCCCCTTTCTCTTTCTGGTGTTGTTATATGGCTACATGGTGTAGTATTCATGTGTGCACATTAGAGAACAAAACATGTCAATGGTTATCATTCTCTGTTGGGATCTATCTTATATTGGGAGATAGCATCTATAACTGAATGTGAAGCAAGACACTTTGTCTAATCTGGCTGGCTCACATATTTTCAGGATCTGCCTAACATGATTCTCCAATTCTGGTGCTATAGACATATGAGGATTTGCCTGACTTTTACATGAATGTTAGGGTTGTGAAGTTAGCTCCTCTTGCTTGGCCAGCATGTATTTTTATACAAAGAGTCATCTTCCCAGGACCCACTTTCCTTGCTATGGGTTTGGGAGATCTATAAGAAAAGGACAAGTGAATTGCTTGATTTTCTAATTGCTGCAACAACATACCTGACAAAGACAACGAAGAGAATTTGAGGATATAATCAATCATGGTAGGGAAATCAGGGCAGCAGGAACTTGAGGCAGCTCAATTATATTCACATTGTATCTGTAGTCTCAGGGAGTGATGAATGGTACTACAAAGTTCACTTCATTCTTTTTATTTAGTTCGAGACACCTAGGCAATGGGATGACATTGCTTACAGGTATGGTGAGTCCCATCACAATGAATTTAATCTTGGTAGTTCTTTAGGGAAATGACTAGAGGTTTGTATAATAAATTGATTCTAGATCCTGTCAGGTTGACAGTCAATATTAATCACTGAAGGCATCCACTCACTTCTGAATCCTTGGACCCTAGCAGTGCACCTGCTTTAGAAGGCAGACTGTTTAATATTTAGAAGACTAGACAAGGCTCTTCTCTGCCTACAAGAAACTGGATGCCATGATGGGTTACTGAGCCCCAAGTTTGTCACAAGAAGTCCATACCTTTGTATTACTTTTAGTAAAATTATTCTCATTTAATATTTTATCTAGACACACTTGTCCTACTGAAGGGCTTGAATAGGTCTCTTGACATTTTCCTTTTTATTGTTAACTGTTTATATTAAATGGTTGTAATGAAAAAAATGAACATTACTTGTTTTTTCCTTCTTCAGAATCTGTACTAAATGGACCGGGTACTAAGCAAGGCATAGCAGTAGATATTTGTTGATGGTTGAGCAAGTTCATGGAAAGAAATGTTTTCCTGGTGGCCATTATTGACATCAGGAATAAGGTCTACCCTATTGATTCATGTTGGGCTTTGGAATTAAGAACTGCTGGCAAAAGAGCTACCATTAGAATAATAATATTTATCATTAGATTTCACTTTTCTTCTGTGATCCAATGAGTTTAATTATGGTTGCTTATATGAGTATGAATACCTTGCCAATGGCTACAGCACTGGAGAAAATGTCTCTTCATTCTTCATCAAGTATTAACTATGTATATAGAGCCAAATAGTTTTACTTATGTTTCAATTAGCAGAGAAATTGTATCTAAATATCTTCTATGTTGCTGAAGAAGTAAAATGAGGCATCCATTTGCACAGTAGGATCACTGCAGTTAAAAATGCACATTTCAAAATAGCCACATGAGAAAACTTGATTATTCTTGCCTTGAGGAGCTGCCTAATGTTTGAGCTAAGGGAGCTCTAAATTACCCCATTTAATCGTACTCTGTAAATATGCACAGTTTGAGTCAGATAAGATTAATATAAAACTTACAAATATAAGTTTATAATTACTGCATGTGAAAAAAACACAAATTAGTATTTCTGTAAATCAGCTTATATAATTTATCATAAATTAATTTAATAAGTATATACATATAAACAGTTTTGAGAAGTAAAGGTATTTATAACTCATTCCCCCCAAAAAATTAAGTACTATTAAAATTTTTATAGGTAGTTTATCGAATGCTTCTTTTTCTTTCAGTAAATAAAAGGAGGAGTCATGCTAGTTATCAGGTTTGGAAATTCCTTTTGTTACTTCCACTTGATAATGTGTCATGAATATATATGTCATGGGTATACTATAAAGCCATGAAGTCCAAATAGCCTCATTTTAAACTATTTGCTAGCACCCCATCATCGACACATGTCACAGTTTATTTAATAAAAAGAGTTATTATTAGGTGAAGAAGTGTTGCTCTGCTTCTTATCACTAGATACAGGACTTTGATAAATATTTATGACTGAGTGAATAATCTTCAGGACACATTCATTATTTTATTAGGATAAATTTGCATATGAGTGATTCCAGGTCACTGTGTTTGTACTCTGGAGATATTTGTTTCAAGCTTCTCGATCATTTTCAGAAAATCTACACCAGGTTTCATATCACAAAAACAAGAAACAGAGCTCATTTTCATAGAGTATCACTTTATAGCACTCATATTTAGTTTATCAGATTGAATAAGTTAGTATCTGAAGAATGAAAATAGTATTTTAAAATGTACTACATATCATTTTATGAGACTTTATGATGAACAGAAAAACATTCCATACCAGTAGCTAAAATGCTTCCTCATTCTTTTTTTTTTTTATTAACTTGAATATTTCTTATATACATTTCGAGGGCAAACATCCCCCTCCCCCCTCCCCTTCCTTATGGATGTTCCCCTCCCCACCATCCCCCCATTGCCGCCCTCCCCCCAACAGTCTAGTTCACTGGGGGTTCAGTCTTAGCAGGACCAAGGGCTTCCCCTTCCACTGGTGCTCTTACTAGGATATTCATTGCTACCTATGAGGTCAGAGGCCAGGGTCAGTCCATGTATAGTCTTTAGGTAGTGGCTTAGTCCCTAGAAGCTCTGGTTGCTTGGCATTGTTGTACATATGGGGTCTCGAGCCCCTTCAAGCTCTTCCAGTTCTTTCTCTGATTCCTTCAACGGGGGTCCTATTCTCAGTTCAGTGGTTTGCTGCTGGCATTAGCCTCTGTATTTGCTGTATTCTGGCTGTATCTCTCAGGAGCCATCTACATCCGGCTCCTGTGGGTCTGCACTTCTTTGCTTCATCCATCTTGTCTAATTGGGTGGCTGTATATGTATGGGCCACATGTGGGCAGGCTCTGAATGGGTGTTCCTTCAGTCTCTGTTTTAATCTTTGCCTCTCTCTTCCCTGCCAAGGGTATTCTTGTTCCCCTTTTAAAGAAGGAGTGAAGCATTCACATTTTGATCATCCGTCTTGAGTTTCATTTGTTCTAGGCATCTAGGGTAATTCAAGCATTTGGGCTAATAGCCACTTATCAATGAGTGCATACCATGTATGTCTTTCTGTGATTTGGTTAGTTCACTCAGGATGATATTTTCCAGTTCCAACCATTTGCCTACGAATTTCATAAAGTCGTTGTTTTTGATAGCTGAGTAATATTTCATTGTGTAGATGTACCACATTTTCTATATCCATTCCTCTGTTGAAGGGCATCTGGGTTCTTTCCAGCTTCTGGCTATTATAAATAAGGCTGCGATGAACATAGTGGAGCACGTGTCTTTTTTATATGTTGGGGCATCTTTTGGGTATATGCCCAAGAGAGGTATAGCTGGATCCTCAGGTAGTTCAATGTCCAATTTTCTGAGGAACCTCCAGACTGATTTCCAGACTGGTTGTAGCAGTCTGCAACCCCACCAACAATGGAGGAGTGTTCCTCTTTCTCCACATCCTCGCCAGCATTTGCTGTCCCCTGAGTTTTTGATCTTAGCCATTCTCACTGGTGTGAGGTGAAATCTCAGGGTTGTTTTGATTTGCATTTCCCTTATGACTAAAGATGTTGAACATTTCTTTAAGTGTTTCTAAGCCATTGACATTCCTCAGCTGTGAATTCTTTGTTTAGCTCTGAACCCCATTTTTAATAGGGTTATTGGTCTCCCTGGTCTAACTTTTTTTGAGTTCTTTGTATATTTTGGATATAAGGCCTCTATCTGTTGTAGGATTGGTAAAGATCTTTTCCCAATCTGTTGGTTGCCGTTTGTCCTAACCACAGTGTCCTTTGCCTTACAGAAGCTTTGCAGTTTTATGAGATCCCATTTGTCGATTCTTGATCTTAGAGCATAAGCCATTGGTGTTTTGTTCAGGAAATTTTTTCCAGTGCCCATGTGTTCCAGATGCTTCCCTAGTTTTTCTTCTGTTAGTTTGAGTGTGTCTGGTTTGATGTGGAGGTCCTTGATCCACTTGGACTTAAGCTTTGTACAGGTTGATAAGCATGGATCGATCTGCATTCTTCTACATGTTGACCTCCAGTTGAACCAGCACCATTTGCTGAAAATGCTATCTTTTTTCCATTGGATGGATTTGGCTCCTTTGTCAAAAATCAAGTGACCATAGGTGTGTGGGTTCATTTCTGGGTCTTCAATTCTATTCCATTGGTCTATCTGTCTGTCTCTGTACCAATACCATGCAGTTTTTATCACTATTGCTCTGTAATACTGCTTGAGTTCAGGGATAGTGATTCCCCCTGAAGTCCTTGTATTGTTGAGGATAGTTTTAGCTATCCTGGGTTTTTTGTTATTCCAGATGAATTTGCAAATTGTTCTGTCTAACTCTTTGAAGAATAGGATTGGTATTTTGATGGGGATTGCATTGAATCTGTAGATCGCTTTTGGTAGAATGGCCATTTTTACTATATTAATCCTGCCAATCCATGAGCATGGGAGATCTTTCCATCTTCTGAGGTCTTCTTCAATTTCTTTCTTCAGAGGCTTGAAGTTCTTATTGTACAGATCTTTTACTTGCTTAGTTAAAGTCACACCGAGGTACTTTATATTATTTGGGACTATTATGAAGGGTGTCGTTTCCCTAATTTCTTTCTCGGCTTGTTTCTCTTTTGTGTAGAGGAAGGCTACTGATTTATTTGAGTTAATTTTATACCCAGCCACTTTGCTGAAGTTGTTTATCAGCTTTAGCGGTTCTCTGGTGGAACTTTTGGGATCACTGAAATATACTATCATATCATCTGCAAATAGTGATATTTTGACTTCTTCTTTTGCAATCTGTATCCCCTTGACCTCCTTTTCTTATCTGATTGCTCTGGCTAGAACTCAAGAACTATATTGAATAAGTAGGGAGAGAGTGGGCAGCCTTGTCTAGTCCCTGATTTTAGTGGGATTGCTTCAAGTTTTTCTCCATTTACTTTAATGTTAGAAACTGGCTTGCTATATATGGCTTTTACTATGTTTAGGTATGGGCCTTGAATTCCTATTCTTTCCAGGACTTTTATCATGAAGGGGTGTTGAATTTTGTCAAATGCTTTCTCAGCATCTAATGAAATGATCATGTGGTTTTGTTCTTTCAGTTTGTTTATATAATGGATTTCGTAGATGGTATTCCATGTATTAAATCATCCCTGCATGCCTGGGATGAAGCCCACTTGATCATGGTGGATGATTATTTTGATGTGTTTATGGATTCGGTTTGCCAGAATTTTATTGAGTATTTTAGCATCGATATTCATAAGGGAAATGGGTCTGACATTCTCTTTCTTTGTTGGGTCTATGTGTGGTTTAGGTATAAGAGTAATTGTGGCTTCATAGAAGGAATTTCCTAGCTCTCCGTATGTTTCAATCTTGTGCAATAGTTTGGATAGTATTGGTACGAGATCTTCCATGAAGGTCTGATAGAATTCTGCACTGAACCCATCTGGACCTGGGCTCTTTTTGGTTGGGAGACCTTTAATGACTGCTTCTTTTTTATTAGGATTTATGGGGTTGTTTAAATGGTTTATCTGTTCCTGATATAAATTTGGTACCTGGTATCTGTCTAGGAAATTGTCCATTTCCTGCAGATTTTCAAGTTTTGTTGAATATAGGCTTTTGTAGTAAGATCTGATGATTTTTTGAATTCTGTCTCATTATGTGGTCATCTCTCCCTTTTCATTTCTGATTTTGTTAATTTGGACACACTCTCTTTGTCTTCTCATTAGTCTGGCTATGGGTTTATCTATCTTGTTGATTTTCTCAAAGAACCCTCTTTTGGTTCTGTTGATTCTTTCTATGGTCCTTTTTGTTTCTACTTGGTTGATTTCAGCTCTGAGTTTGATTATTTCCTGCCTTCTACTCTTTTCTGGGTGTATTTGTTTCTTTTTGTTAAAGAGATTTTAGGTTTGTTGTCAAGTTGCTGATATATGCTCTCTCCTGTTTCCTCCTGCAGGCACTCAGAACTATGAGTTTTCCTCTTACCACAGCTTTCATTGTGTCCCATAAGATTGCATATGTTGGACCCTCATTTTCATTAAATTCTAGGAAGTCTTTAATTTCTTTCTTTATTTCTTCCTTGACCAGGTTATCATTGAAAAGAGCATTGTTCAATTTCCAGGTATATGTGTGCCTTATTCCCTTATTGTTATTGAGGATACATGGGATTATTTCTATCTTTCTTGATCTGTTGAGTTCTGTTTTATGACCAATTATATGGTCAATTTTGGAGAAAGTACCATGAGGTGGTGAGAAGGTATAACTTTTTGTTTTAGGATAGAATGTTCTATAAAGATTTTTAAGTCCATTTGGTTCATGACTTCTCTTAGTCTGTCTATGTCTCTGTTTAATTTCTCTTTCCAAGATCTGTCCATTGATGAGAGTGGGGTTTTGAAATCTCTTATTATTATTGTGTGAGGTGCAACGTGTGCTTTAAGCTTTATTAAGGTTTCTTATATGTATGTAGGTACCCTTGTATTTGGAACATAGATATTTAGGATTGAGAGTTCATCTTGGTGGATTTTGACTTTGATGAATATGAAGTGTCCTTCCTTATCTTTTCTGTTGACCATTAGTTGAAAATCAATTTTATTCGATATTAGAATAGCTACTCTAACTTCCTTCTGTGGAGCAATTGCTTGGAAAGTTGTTTTCCAGCCTTTTACTATGAGGTAGTGTCTTTCTTTTTCTCTGTGTTGTGTTTCCTGTAGGCAGCAGGATGCAGGGTCCTCATTGCGTGTCCAGTTTATCTTTTTATTGGGGATTTGAGACCATTGATGTTGAGAGATATTAAGAAATAGTGATTATTATCTTCCTGCTGTATTAATATTTGGATGTAACTTTATGTTTGTGTGCTTTTCTTCTCTTTGTTTTGTTGCCTAGATGACTAGTTTCTTGGTTTTTCTAGGGGGTAGATTGCCTCCTAATTTTGGGCTCTACCATTTACTGCTCTTTGTAGTGCTGGATTTGTAGAAAGATATTTTTGTAAATTTGGTTTTGTCATGGAATATCTTGGTTTCTGCATCTATGTTAATTGAGAGTTTTGCAGGATACAGTAACCTGGGCTGGCATTTGTGTTCTTTGAGGAAGTGTTCTATGACAACTTCCCAGGATCTTCTGGCCTTCATAGTCTCTGGTGAGAAGTCTGGTGTGATTCTGATAGGTCTGCTTTTATATGTTACTTGACTTTTTTCCCTTACTTCTTTTAATATTCTTTCTTTATTTTGTGCATTTGGTCTTTTGACTATTATGTGACGGGAGGAGTTTCTTTTCTGTTCCAATCTTTTTGGAGTTCTGTAGGCGTCCTGTATGTTTATGGGCATCTCTTTCTTTATGTTAGGGAAGTTTTCTTCTATGATTTTATTGAAGATATTTACTGGTCCTTTGAGTTGGGAGTCTTCACTCTCTTCTATACCTATTATCCTTTTGTTTGTTCTTCTCATTGAGTCCTGGATTTCCTTTATGTTTTGGACCAGTAGCTTCTTCCATTTTACATTATCTTTGACCATTGTTTCATTGATTTCCATGGAATCTTCTGCTCCTGAAATTCGCTCTTCTATCTCTTGTATTCCGTTGGTGTTTCTTGTATATATGGCTCCTTGTCTCTTCCTTTGGTTTTCTATGTCCAGGGTTGTTTCCCTTTGTGCTTTCTTTATTGCTTCTATTTTTTAATTCCTTCACCTGTTTAATTGTGTTTTCCTGGAATTCTTTCAGGAATTTTTGTGATTCCTCTCTATAGGCTTCTACTTGTTTATTTACCTTTTCCTGCATTTCTCTAAGGGAGTTCTTCATGTCCTTCTTGAAGTCCTCCAGCATCATGATCAAATGTGATTTTAAATCTAGATCTTGCTTTTCTGGTGTGTTTGGATATTCAATGTTTGCTTTCATGGGAGAATTGGGCTCTGATGATGCCATGTAGTCTTGGTTTCTGTTGTTTGGGTTCCTGCCCTTGCCTCTCGCCATCAGGTTGTCTCTGGTGTTACCTTGTTCTGCTATTTCTGACAGTGGCTAGACCGTCCTATAGGCCTGTGTGTCAGGAGTGCTGTACATTTGTTTTCCTGTTTTCTTTCAGTCAGTTATGGGGACAGAGTGTTCTGCTTTTGGATGTGTAGTATCTCCTGTCTACTGGTCTTTAGATGTTACTGTGGGCATGTGTCCTGAGTCCACCAGGCAGTTCACTTGGCGTAGAAAAGTTTGTCTTACCTGGGGTCTCTGTCCCGCGCTATCGTCTCACCAGCAAGAACTCACGCGGACACCAGGATCCATCTGCAGCAAAGCGTTTATTTTCTTGAAGAGGAAAAATGTCGGGGCCCCAGAGAGCGTTAACTTTATATCCCCCAAAGCAACGTGTTCCTTCCTGATTGGCCGCATAGCTGTGATCTAATTGGCACGCCCCGGGGTGGGCAAAGACTTGGTGCGAACACACCGTCACGCATGCGTACACAGTTTGTTTACAGGGAGGAGCCGGGCTGCCGCAGCGGAAGCCAGCGCCATCTTGTAATGGTGGAAACTATTACGCCTTTCCACAGGTCTCTCGTCTGAAGTTGCTCGTGGGTGGCTCCTTTTGAGCTCTCCATGAGCGCAGCAATCAGGAGGGCCTGTGCCACTTTTTCCCTGAGCACCAGTGCACTGGGGTCCCAGATGGCGTTAGGTATTTTCCTCAGGAGTCAGAAATGTGGGCAGAGTGGAGTCTCTTCTAGCTTCCCAGGAGTGTCTGCCCCTCTGAAGGTTTATCTCTCCCTCCCACTGGACTTGGGTGCAGAGAACTGTTGATCGGGTCCCTTCAGGTCTGGGCGGTGTCTGTATAGCAGCGGACCTGCTGCTCGAGTGCCCCTATCTTCCAGTGCCCAAAGGTTCTATACAGTTTCCTCTTGGGCCAGGGATGTGGGCAGGGGTGGGCAGTATTGGTGGTCTCTTCCACTCTGCAGTCTCAGGAGTGCCTACCTGTTTGAGCGGTGAGCTCTCTCTCCCAAAGTGTTTGGGAGCAGTGAGCTGTGGGCTGGGATCAGCAAGGAGTTGTTACTTAGGTTTTATTCACCTAGATTCCTTTAGGTTTTCGGTTGTGTTTTTGTCACACATTAGTTGTCTTTCAGAATTTCTTCTCTTGCTTTTTTGGTTACTATCTTTAAGGAAATAGATTATCTGTATACAAGAAACTTGTATGTTTTTATCCTCCTTACATCACTTTTTTCCCTCTTATTTATTCTTTAATCATTTTTTTACAGTCAGTACATTTCTTCCCCTCCTAGGTCCCCCCTCCACCTGTTCCACAGCACATACACCAATTTTTTTTTAAATTACATTAGTTATTTGTGTTCACGTGTGTGTGTGTGTGTGTGTGTATGTGTGTGTGTGTGTGTGTGTGTGTGTGTGTGTGTTGTGATTGGTCAGAGGACTGCTTGTAGATAGAGTTCTGTCTCTCTTTTTTAATTAGTAATGTAATGAATTACACTAATTGATTTTCAATGTTAAACCAATCTTATACTCCCAAGAAAAACTTTGTTTGAGTCCATTTGTTGACATTCTGAATAAATTTTATATCTGTTGTGAAAAATATTGGCCGGTAGTTCTCCTTCCTTTATTTATTTTTTAATGGGCAGTTCCACTTTATTGAGAGCTGTTTGAGTGGTCCAATATATTTGTTGTTTTATCTATGGGAAAGGAGATTTTTTCTTAATTATATAAATATTGATGTTTTATGTAACTGAAAATATCTTTCAGGAAATAGTCCATGTTTTAAATGGAATTTTTTTATTTATATTTCAAATGTTATTTTCTTTCCAGGTTTCCTGGACCTAACCCCTTATACTGTCCCACGCGTGACCTCGCCAGCAAGAAAACATGCAGGGACATACGAATCCTTGCTGCAGCCAAAACTTTTATTCAATCTAAAGGAGAAGCCCCGTGCGCCCGCATGGCGCGCTTATATACACCCTAGCGCGGTGCATCCACATCTGATTGGTCGCTTACCCATGATCTCATTAGGCACGCCCCAGAGTGGGCAAAGACCTGGCACGAAGGCACTCTTGCACACGCGCACACAGTTAACTTCCTGAAAGGAAGTCGGCTGACGCGGCGGAGGCCAGCGCCATCTTGTAATGGCGGAAGCTATCCTGGCCTTCCACGTGGGATGCAGTGGAAGCCAGCGCCATCTTGTGGTGGCGAATGTTATAGCGGCCCTCTACACTATACCATCCCCCTTTCCTTCTCCTTAAGGGTGTTACCCTTCCCAAACACCCTTCTCTTCCTGCCCCACCAACATTCTCCTACATTAGGGGTTGGGGATTCAGCTTTTGCAGGACCAAGAGTTTCTCCTCCCATTGTTGCCCAACAGGGCCATCCTCTGCTACATATGCAGCTGGAAGCATGGGCCAGTCCATGTGTAGCCTTTGGATAGTGTTTTAGGCCCTGGGAGCTCTGATTAGTTGGCATTGTTGTTGTTATTGTGTCACAAGCCCCTTCACCTCTTTCAATCCTTTCTCTAATTCCTCCAGTGGGTGCCCCAATCTCATTTCAATGGTTTTATGCTAGCATTCATCTCTGTATTTGACATGCTTTGTCATCATGCGTTTCTTAGCTTCATCACTTTTGTTTAGTTTTGGTGACTTTATATACAGGGACTATGTACCCATGTGGGGCAGGCTCTGAATGGCTGTGCTTTCAGTCTTTACTCCGAACTTTGTCTCCATATCACCTCCTATGAATATTTTTGTTCCCCTTCTTAGGAAGTAGTGAAGCATCAACACTCTGGTTGTCCTTCTTGAGCTTCATGTGGGCTCTGGATTTTTTCTTGGATAATTCGAACTTTTGGGCTAATATCCACTTATCAGTGAGTGCATAACACGTGTGTTATTCTGTGATTGAGTTACCTCATACAGGATGATATTTTCTAGTTCAAATCAATTGCCTATGAATTTCATGAAGTCATTGTTTTTGATAAATGTGTAGTACTTCATTGTGTAGATGTACCACATTTTCTGTATCCATTCCTCTGTTGAAGAGCATCTGGGTTCTTTCCAGCTTCTGGCAATTATAAATAAGGCTGCTATGAATGTAGTGGAGCATGTGTCTTTGTTGTATTTTGGAAAATCTTTTGAATATATGCCCAGGAGAGATATAGCCTAGTCGTCAGATAGTGCAGTTTCCAGAGTTCTCTCTTTTCAACATATGGATTCATAGGCATCTGGTGGATCTCTTTGTATAGTTTGTTCAGATCACAAGATAGTGCAAAGTTCAAAGCTGCTGTGTAACTCGCAGTATTGAACAGATAAATAAGTGAGTGAAGAAGTCCAAGATTTGGAGTATCTATGCATTGTTTTTAATGTTTCTGTGTTTGAGCATTTCTTAGCTGTTAAATTTTCTGGACTTGTCCAGTGCGTCAACAGTTAGAGACACTTGCCATTGCTAATCTGGACCACCAGAGTTTGATCCTTTACAGCTACATGAGAAAATTTGAATGTGGTTAGTGTAAGTTTGTGGTTTGTAAAAGTTGTTCTATGATCCCAGCACGTGTACTGTGGTACCTGACCCCTATCCCTGACATAAGATAAATAAACAAAAATGTAACTAATTTAAAAATAAACAGTTAAAAAGGATTTTTTGGTTCAAATATAAGATTTACAAATATATTTTCATTTGTATTATTTATTACACTTATTATGTCTAAATAAAGTTTATATAATATCATATATTTAGTTCTACTCAAAAGTTATGTCCTAATTTACAAGTCTTAACAATTAAGGCAATTTAAGATATTGTTAATCATTTTTACTATTAAGGATAGTTACAGAAATATTTATATAAATTGATTTTTTTTAAATACAATGGGGAATTTTCTCATAATAGAATATAGTATGGAAATTGAGGTTCTTAGGTAGAGTATATTTCTAGGTACCAGTGATTGAGACAAAGGAATGGGAGTAGGCCAGTTGGTACTCAGGAAGGAGGAGCGCTGAGTCCACACCAATACTTTGGCAGAGTCTAGTGAGCTAAGCAAGAGAGTTGGAAGACAGGTCCCTGTAAGAGATGTGCAAATGAGCTGGGGATGAGACTGGGGAATTTGCAGTGGAGGACAGGAAGAGGATTCAGATTTCCTTCCTGATTTCCTGGATGGTGTGTGCCCAGCAAGTTTCAGTTAGAAACTGCCATTATTTAGTGGTGGATGAGAAAGAGAAATGAAATGGGCTAGACGTACAGATTGGGAGCTGAGAATGTTTATAAAAAGTGATAGTTTTAAATTAGCTCAATACTCAACAACAAGATCTGACTCAGGAAGACAGACTTTTAAAAATTCAGGAGGACTGGTACAGACTCACTGACCCTCCAGATGTCAGCAGACGTGGGTAAATGAGTAACGGGTTCTGTTCTGACCCTGTGATGTTTGTTCAGCCCCCATTATGCCCTACAGATAATATACCTGCCATTGTGTCCTGCAGATAGTATTCCAACAAACCATGCAAAAGCCTAACCAGATGTGTCAGATGCAGATGCCTCATCAACTCTGACAAACATTTACCATAAAGGACAGGAATCAAGATCTGTTCTCAAGAGAATGAGGACTTGACCTTTCCCCTGATTTAAACCCTAGAGTCTTTTTTTTTTTTTATTATTATTAACTTGAGTATTTCTTATATACATTTCGAATGTTATTCCCTTTCCCGGTTTCCGGGCAAACATCCCCCTCCCCCCTCCCCTTCCTTATGGGTGTTCCCCTCTCAAACCTCCCCCCCTTGCTTCCCTCTCCCCAACAGTCTAGTTCACTGGGGGTTCAGTCTTAGCAGGACCCAGGGCTTCCCCTTCCACTGGTGCTCTTACTAGGATATTCATTGCTACCTATGAGGTCAGAGTCCAGGGTCAGTCCATGTATAGTCTTTGGGTAGTGGCTTAGTCCCTGGAAGCTCTGTTTGGTTGGCATTGCTGTACATATGGGGTCTCGAGCTCCTTCAAGCTCTTCCAGTTCTTTCTCTGATTCCTTCAACGGGGGTCCTGTTCTCAGTTCAGTGTAAACCCTAGAGTCTTAAGAACAATCCTGTGACTTTGAGAGTTTCCCCTTGTGCCATTTTTTGTATTTCCTTTTGACATACCCACATTTCCTGGGGCTTGTGACTTCTTCCTTTAAAAAGCCCTTCTCCCAGCCACTCTGGGTCCACACCTCTGTCTCCTGTGTGGGATGCGTGTTGGCCCAGAGATCTCCGTAATAAAACTCACCTCTGCGCATTGCATCAAGATGGTCTCTCATGTGTCTGGGGTCCATGACTTCCCGAGACTTGAGTAAGCGTCTCCCTTCAAGGATCTTTCAGAAGAAAGAAAGCTTAATGTTCCTCTAGCGAAGTTCAGGGAAGTCTCCAGTGAATGAAATCAGGGAGGGAAGACCATCCCCTCCAAGTGCTTCTTTGCTTTGAGACAGTGTCTCCTACATATGCCAGACTGGTTTCAAATTAATTATGTGTTGGTCAATTGGCATGGTGATTATGCTTTCTAGCGTATGAATTCTGGGTATAATCACTTAAGTATCAACATTAAGAAAGAGACAGAAATCTATCAACATAATTGTCTGTATAAAGAAACTCAAAGGACAAAACAAAACAAAACAAACACATGATCATCTCATTAGATTGTAAGAAAGGATTTGACAAAATTCAATACCCCATCATGTTAAATGCCCTGGAAAAAATCAGGAATTCAAGGCCCATACATAAACAGGTAAGAATTTTCATGTATAATTTGTGCTACAAAATCTCAATGCCTATTACCACTACAGGCATATATATATATATATATATATATATATATATATATATATATATATATATATATATCCTTTCATAATTTAAAGAGTATAAGAACAAGACACCATGCATGACCCAAAATGTCAGAAATAGATACAGAAGTCAGAAGACTCTATGCCTATTACCACTTCAGACACCTACATATACATATATATCCACATAGAGACACATCCACATCCTCTGTTTAAAGACTATAATTACAAGACACCATGAGTGAATCGAAAAGTCATAAACAGATATAGATCCAAGACGATTTGGATATTGACATGACTATGTACAGACTTCAAAACAACCATATCAGTTCAAGAATAGCAAACTCAATTTTTTAAATTTTAGACTAAGAAATTAAGACTAGTGTATTACCAATTTATGTATGTGTGTACATACTTGTCTGTGGGGAAATGAAGATTAATGTGTGGGAGTGGATGTGTGTATGCATTCATGTGAATATGGAAGCTAGAAGAATACCTCAGGCATCATTATCATTATCAATCACCATGAACCTTGATTTCTAAGCAGGGATTACTCCCAGATCTGAAAAACATCTGGTAGGCTAGTGTAACATGTCTTTGTCTACTTTGTGCATTCATTTTCCTACCAACCTTCTCTACCACTATTCCAACTTCAAAAATCCCCAACACTAGATAGGAGGGAAAGAAGGCTAGAGGGGAATAGATAGTGTTAAGACTACTTCCTCCTAATTAGGGGCATAGAGTTTCTTGGGACAAGTTTGATTTTCATTGTCATGATATCTAATTTCTTCTCATCTTTTTGCACACACTACTTGATAAACAGCAAAATAAAACAACCAGCAACAAACCAGCCAGGCAGCCATTTCTACCCAGGCTCTAGATCAAAAGTGACCAAAATGTTAAATTTCACACACTTGCAGAAAGTGTGTGTCAAAATCATTGCTGTCAAAATCATACTCCATGCTACAGCAGCACAAAACAAATAATGGTCAGGTGCTGTGGACAGTCTAAAGTAGCCCCCCATCACACAACTGAGGTTAAAGCAAAAGGATATTCCTATAACAATTCTGTGTTTTGTTTGTTTTTTTAAGAAATAAAATTTCTCATCATATTTCACACTTTCTGTTTAAAGCCATTAGTTGTGTTGTGTTTACTGAATTTATGAAAAGAGACATTTTCAATAAAATAAGGGCATTTTGATTCACTGGACCAGGTTTTCAGGAGCCTTCTCTTATTCTTTGCACCATGGCTAGTTGTGGGTCTCCGTTTTACTTAGTACTGTAAATAGAAGCTTCTCTAGAGAAGCTAAAAGTTGCACTCCGGTTTAGTATAAAGATAAGTCATTAGGAATCTGCTTAGTACTGTGTCCATGAAAGAAAATTTGTTGTAATGAGAATTGGTTTGGTTTAGTATTTCAGAAGGACTATGAATGCTGGAAATTAGGGTTTCATAGATCCAGAAACTCTCCTATTTTCTAAGATTCAGATATTTTGGTACAACTTTGCTTGTAATAGTCTCATGTATTTCTTTTCAGTTTTTTTTTTTTTGCCCCCTCAGAATACGTGATGAAATAGAAACAAAATATTTAACTATTGAACCAAATCAGTAATGAGAATATATGTATCCACTATTTATGTCCCTTTTATTCATGAAATTCTTAGAAAAATAAAAATGGACTGAAGAAACAGCCCAAGGAATGCTTGCTGTTCAACCAGAGGATCTGATTTTGTTTCCCAGATTCTACAAAGAAAACTCAATATCTGATGGTAACTCCACCTATAGGAATTCTGAAGCCCTCCTGTGACCTCTTTGAACACCCACATAACTTATTAAATAAATAATAAATTTTTATGTCTTGAAAAAAAAGGAACAAAAACAAGATGAGAAATGGTTTGTTTATGATGTCAAAATATGAGGAAGTTTATCAGGAGAACTCAAGGACATTCTAAACACAGAAGACAAGAGAGGGAAATATAAGGGATGAGGAAACTGATACCCAGTGGCACTAACTACCTTGACCTTGTCATAAAAATCAAGTTGCACAAGTAACAATCAGGCCCAGGCAGTTTGATGGCAACACTATGAATAAAACACTATTTAAAACTGCTCATGAAGAAACAAACCAAACCAGAACAAAACAAACAAAACAGGAAATAATGGAGGAAGCAATATCCTAAGGCACAAATAGAATTACTAACAAAAACATCCCCATTCGTCCCCAAATCAATTGAACTCATTTCCATTAAGAGATCTGTCAATCTCAAATTGGGAAGAACACCTAATGAAAACAATAGACTCCTTTTATCTTTCATGATGAGATTAAGGTCATTAAAATCCCAGAGACATTGATGGCTTAATTAAAAGGCAATTGTAGTATAGAAATGTTTCTTGAAGGAGAGCTAAATCCAGGAAGGGCCAGCCAGGTGACCATTTACACACATTGGAAGGAGTCCCTGGAGGCTGTAATTCTTAAAATTAAAAAACAAAAACAAAAAACAAACAAATAAACAAAAAACACCTGCCAGACCTCTATACACCAGTAGCTGAAGCACCAGAGAGCTATTTTAGGCAGTAGGAACACAACATTGCAGAATACCCATTTGAAAGAAAACTAGTGATATTTCTGCAATATAAAGAATACTAGGGCAAAAACAAACCATGAAAGGCACTGTGTGATTGGGTGTGAGAATACTCATGCCAGCCATATTCACCACCATCATCCATTCTCCATCCTTAGAGTGAAAGAGCCCCGTCTGATATTAGGGCAGCCATTTCTTGAAAATGAAAATCTTTTAAGCTGACCCTTGCTTAGCCTCTAGAAGTTACACAATAGACCAGAAAGTACAGAAAGCACATTCCCACCTAATCTCTAGTAAGTTTCTCGACCATAAGAACAGATGGTTACTGCAGGGAAAATACAAGGCAGGAAACACCCTCAGGAAGTTGACTGACCATTATAGATTGTGCCTCAGGACAGGAAAACCTATATCAAGTTAGATGTCCTTGGTACTGACATAGCTGTGC
Source organism: Rattus rattus (assembly GCF_011064425.1). NCBI lineage: Eukaryota > Metazoa > Chordata > Mammalia > Rodentia > Muridae > Rattus > Rattus rattus. Next base: position 123,495,977 of record NC_046154.1, on the reverse strand, counting down.
TGACATAGATATAGGCTTGTCCTGGGAACTCCAGGAGAGAAACATCTGCCAAGTCGGATATCCTTGGTCCTTGTCCTGGAAACCCCAGGATGGGAAAACATATATAAAGCCAGACGTCCTTGGTACTGAAATGGCTGCATTGATATGGTTGCGACATTGTCCCAGAAACTCCAGGATGAGAAATATTTGCCTATTCAGTTATCCTTGGCACTGAAATAATTGAGCTAATGTAACTGTGCAATCATAAAGGACTATTTAAGCTGTACATTTCTACTCTTCAAGGCTCTTTACATCCATCCTGCATGAGGACCGTGTCGACCCCCAATGCTTTGGTATCCCAAAGTAAACCTCTTGCTTTTGCATCAAGATGTGAGTCCCACATGTTTGTGGGGTGATGGGTGTCCTCAGGATTGGAGCGAGAGTCTCCTCTGTCTGAGGCTCTTTCAACAGCTATATCCAATTCACACTCTCAGAGGGAAATATTTAGCTCAAATCAAGGAGGGGATAATTTGAATGTAAATTAACAAGAGAGGTGATGCGTGAAAGTTTCAACCTCATTTACTCTGGAACACAGATGCAAGAAGGGTTTAAACGGGGATGAATGAAAACGGCAACTATCTTCCTCCATGCAATGCCCACCCAGAGAACAGTTAGCAAAAACTTTTTTTTTTCACATGCTTTGTTGAGCATGGTCAAGGATGGAACAACACAGAAAATGAGCCATTGGCTTCACCTAGTTGGACCACAATTCCAGGTATAGCTTTAGAAGTGTGTGTGTGGTGCCTTCTTCCTGCAGCATAGAGAAGCTGTGCAGATTATTGCACCCCAGAATCATCAATAACAGTGCAACTCTGGTTCTTAGGGTGTTCAGTGTTGTTGTGGTTCATTTTGTTCTTCTTGATGTGTCACAATTGAACAGTCTAGAGCTCAAAATACCTTACATTTTGAAGGACTAAGCTCCCAATATGCAAGAGAAATTATGAAGTGGGAAGGAGTGCCTTCTTAGTTTTCAAAGCAGAAATAGAACTAATGTCATGTTAATGAGACTGTTTGACTCCATGACAGGCTTCAAATTAGCAGTTCAGAAGGAAAGGCCTAAAAAGTCAGGATTCAGGTGAAAGATGGCATCTTAAGACAGAAAAGAAAATTAAAAATTCCAGGGCATCTGATAATGACTCATTCACACGAGTCCTACCCTGTGATGTTTGTCCAAGTCCTTATTGTATACTGTTCTAGTCATTGTGGCCTTCAGGTAGCGTTCCAGGGAGCTGGAGCAAAGCCTATCCAGATGTTTATCAGGTGCAGGAGCTTTATCAACTCTAACAAACATTTACAGCAAAAGGACAAAGAAGAGGCCTACTTTGGGAACAATGAGGATGACCTGACCTTCCTCCAGTCTCAATAGCCCTGCTCCAGGAACTAGCTGACCATAAAACACTATCATGAGGACAATCCTGTGACTTTGAGAGTTTCCCCTTGTGACATTTTTGGTATTTCCCTCTGACATCCCCCCATCTCCTGGAGCTTGTGACTTCTTCCTTTAAAAAGCCCTTCTCCCAGCCACTCGGGGTCGACACCTCTGTCTCCTTCATGGGATACGTGTCGGCCCGGAGATATCCGTAATAGGTCTCTGTAATAAACCTCGCCTTTGCATATTACATCCAAAATGGTCTCTCTGTGTCTGGAGTCTGCGACTTCCCGAGACTTGAGTAAGGGTCTCTCTTTGGGGATCTTTCACAGGCTGTTAGGCAGCAACTTCAAAGCTATCAGAAAATGCCCCAACTCCTGTCCTAAAGCAAGGAAACTGGCTCATCTGTTTCCAACCAGTCCCCATACCAGAGTAATGGAATGTACTTAGAGATAGAGTAAGGCAAAGCCTACCTACCCCAGGATTCCTCAGCAACAGTTTCTAATACCACTCCCTAGTCATGGTTCTAAAATGCCTAGGAGCTCTCTTCAGAGTCTGTCCATCTTGGTAGTAGGAGACTCCAGCATGCTGGATTTGGGCAGAATTAAATACTCGGACGTTATATACTATTTTACTGTGGAGTATCATTCTTTGAAGAAGTAGGAAATTTTACAGTATGTGTCTATTCTGGGTCATTTATAATTTTATTAACCCTCCAGGGGAACACTCATCCATCAAAACCACACAGTGTGATGTAAGTGTCTATATATGTATGTATATATGTATGTATGTATGTATGTATATCTATATCTATATCTATATCTATAGATAGATAGATAGATAGATAGATAGATAGATAGTTGATAGATATACATATATGCACTTTGAACCACCATAAAAAATGGATTAGCAGAAGACAGTGAAGACTGGCAAACATAAGTAAACAAAAGTTTCAAGTATCAACAATGTAGAAATTATCTATACTATTCTGTATTGTCCCCTCCAAATCAAAATATTCTCTTGTAGAAGTAGGAAGGAAGCTTATAAAACTGAAGAAGTAAGCCAAGCCTATATAGTGAAAGCAGTAAAGAAAACTTAAAAGACTAAGGAATTTCCTAAAACTTACAAGCTTCACACTTCTGTGCTCAAGATTATAAAAATTTTTAAAATATATTCTAAAATGGTAAGTGTTTGGTATAAGGTTATAATACCTTGCAGGAAGATTTGTGGAATACCTTTTGTGATTTGTTATCTATATAAGGATCAGCATTTTTATGATTCAGTTACCACTGAGTCACCACCCATGCTTCTTTAGGTACCCATAATAAACTTATTGGTACTAAACCTGAGGAGAACAATTTCTCTGAACTGTCCGCAATGCCCTAAGCTAGGTTAAATAGATGTTTGTTCACATATGCCCTGGGAAAAGACACACAACAATGTGGAAATGACAATATAGTACCAGGACAATAAAGCAAGTGCCTTGAGAGAAAAAGGAGATAGGATTCTGCAGTTAATGGGCTTGATTTTCAGACCTAATTTAACAACTCATGTTCTCAGCATGTGTGTAGTAAACAACTGCTAGATGAAGTAGGTTCTACTTAACACAGAGGCTCATATCTAGTTATCATGTACAAAATGAACAAATTTGTAGTATTAAGTCTTAAATGAGACATCTATAACATAGCTACTTCCAATGATCAGGAACCATTTTGGAACCAGGGACAGAAATGTTTTAAGAGCTCAAGAATTCTGAGCACCAGTGAGTGCCTATTCAAAATCAAGCTATTTAACATTCCAACATGAATGGATGATAAACACAGAAGTGTTCCTCCTTAACTGAAGAGGTACTGAGATTTGAAAGCTTCTCAGGGAGGGAGAGTGAACTTCCTTCAGGGTTGTGGTTCCTGATAAGATATTCATTCTCCAATAATTACACATTATTTAAGTATGTGCAAAACTAACTCAACTCAATGTGGTTTTCACGTCTTTCTATTTTTTTTTATTAAATATATCCTTTGATAATGTTATGTATCTAGATATAATACATTCTGGTTATGCTCAGTTAATTGTCATCTGAGTGAGTTGTCTTAAAAAAATGAGGAGTTAGACGGCAGTTCTGAGAGTAGGAGAAAGGATAAGGAGTTGAATATATATATATTCCACATAAGTATGAATTCACAACACTTAAAAAAGAGAAAAGAAGAAAAAGGAAAAAGAAAAAGACATTAGCTGAAATCTCAACAAAAGGGAGAGAGAACCTGTAGAGAAGTATCCAGTGTTAAGGCATGACCCCCTGTTGAGTGATGGGACCATCCATGACTCTCATTATTTTAGCCCCAAATTACTCTTCTCTAATGTAAATACACAGACAAATTGTGGAGCAGAGACTAAAGGAAAGGTCATACAGGGACTTCCCTACCTGGGCATCTATCCTATATGCAGCCACCAAATCCAGACACTATTGCTGAGGACAAGAAGGGCTGATAGGAGCCTGATATGGATGTCTCCTGAAAGGGTAGGCCAAATCCTTACTGACACGTATGAGGTCTTGCAGTCAACCATCTGACTGAGCACTAAGCAGAGGGACCACAATAAAGGAGCCAGGGGAAGAATTTCAGAAGCTGAAGGAGATTGTGACGTCATAGGAAGAATAACAATATCAACCACCCAGTCCCCACAGAGCTCCCAGGGATTAAACCGTCAACAAAGAATACACAAGCAGGGACCTATAGCTCCAGCGGCATATATAGCAAAGGATGGCCTTATCTGGCATCAGTGGGAGGGAAATTTTTGGTCCTGTGATGACTTGATGTCATCACAAGAATGTGAGACTGGTGAGATGGGGATGGGTGAGTGGGTGTCAGAGCACCCTCATAAGAGCAGGGTGGAGGGGTGGTACAATAGGGGATTTTTGAAGCAAAAATTGGGAAGGGAAAAACTTTTGAAAGGTACATAAACAAAATAGCCAATAATGCTTTATTTTTAAAGCATGTGATAATAATACAGTAGAACTACACAATATGGCTGTTTTTCATTCATCAAAATAAGAATGATACCATCTATATTTTTAAGCTATGAGAATTTAAGTAAAATGCAAAATCTATAGCCCATCCTCATGTTTGGTAAAAAATGGCAAATTTTGAAAGTGCAACTCCATCTCAGCAAATGTACCCTCTTTGTTTTACATGTTCTGATTAAATATTCCACAAGATTCAATTCACAGATGAAGAATTTATTTTACTTACAGAAAAATGGTGTCATTTCTTTTCATCCTGGTGGGGAAGGCACATGGCAGAAGGAAGAGGGATCCAGTCATACTGCATCTTCAATAGAGAAGACTTTCAGGGGTGGGCTCAAGCTATAAGACGTCAATGCTCACATATAATCTACTTTCTCAGCAAGAATTCACTCCTAAAATTTCCACAACATTCCCAAATAGAACCATCCACTGGGCACCTAATTTACAAACACATGAACCTGAAGGGAACATTTCACATATTAATGTCAAAAGGAATTAGTTCCTACAACCCAGAAGGTGTTCTGTAACAAATGTAATTAAGACAAGGCACTCCTCACTACTCTTCGTTTACAACCCCTCCATTTGTCCAAATCATAATCCCATAACAAGGGTCTGCATATCATTCTGAGATCTTCCAACACTGTTAAAGGTGTATTTATAGGAGGCAGAAACACACAGTGGTTTGTTACTCAGAGTTATCACCAACAAAAAGCAACTGGGTCTAACAATGAGGAAAGAGTGCTCTGTCATACAACTACTGCCCTTTCATGGAAAAATAACTCTTATTTGTCCAAAACCTGGGAAGACCATTCATAATGTTTAAAGAGTAAAAAGCCAAGAATATTGGGTGAGCTAGGAAGTTAACACAGTTAGTAAAGTGCTTGCTTATAATCCCAGCTGTGTGGAAATAGATAGGTGGATTCCAGAACCTGACTGTCTAGTAAGTCCAAGCAACTAAAGTCTCTATCTCAAAAAAAAAATATATAGATAGAATCTAAGGAATGTTATTTTGTGACCTGCACATGGACATGGAAACATGTGCATGCTTATCTACCTTCACATATACAATACCATGTATATACATGCACATAGTCATAAATAGAAAAAGAAAAACAATAGTTCATTGGAAATAGCTAGCAAATACCCCCAAAGCTAAGATTTCTGTCATGGTGTGAAAGCACAGATCAAAAGGAACACCCTATGTGTCAGAAAGGAAAAGTGAAGAATGTACTACACACAGAAGAAAAGGTTGCTATGTGATGGATGAGGTTTTTTAGCAATTGAGGACACCCCAGAGAATAAAGTGGTTCATCTGAAATATAAGAGCCAGCCACTTGGAATGTCAAAAATCTGGCTTATAAATGAATGAAGAAAACAATGATGTCCCTAGGGCAGAAGAAATATTCTTATAAAACTAGATACTTTCATAGCTTTATGGGACATTGGAAATGAATCATCCTCCAATAACTGAGTAATAGAGTGAGCCCAGAGATGTAATGTAACTTACCCAGAGAAATACAGAGTACAGGCAAATGTGTGGTATATTGTGCCTCTGTGTGTCTGTGTGTATGAGTGTATGAGTGTGTTTGTGTGTGTGTGTGTGTATATAAATATGTATGTGTGTGTCCTTTATATTGAAAACAATAGATTGAGATGGTAGTCACAAGTAAATTACCTTTAAGAATCTTTTTATGATAATATGTAATAATGAGGTGAAAGAAAATGAGTCGTATTTAAAATAACATTTAAGCAACACACCTTAAGACTTCAGAATCAATTCTGTTTCCTACATGCATTGTTGTTTGTGACATTCTTACAGGAAGTTCTCTTGGGAAACTAGGCATAGAAAATACTCATCTCCCTGGGAATGCCAAGAAAGTGACAACTAATAGCCAAAATGTATCATTGTCTTTTGCAACAGCTTACATTAATAACCCAGGGGACACTAATCGTCAATTCTAGTGTTTTAGCCAAACTGTCTGTGCAATGATATGCTTATAGGATACAGATGTGTAGGCTTCTATGTTAGCAGCATAGGTACTGAGAATCACGTCACAATTATGCATTTTCTCCAGGAGCATTTAATCTGTCCTAAAATATAATGAGGAATCTATGTGAAAAAGATGTAGAACAGAATTCCAAGTTGATATTATTTTTTGAGATAAAAGATGTAGCTTTGAGGGGTATCCATATTCTGATGGCAATTCAGGTAGTAACCATCCTCTTATGGCATTTAATCTGTTCACTCTCTTATACCTTCAGGGTAATTTTAATGGAAAACAATTAAAGTGTGAATGAAATAAAATCATTTGCAGTCAGATGGACCAGTATTCAGACTGGCCATTCCAGTAAAGTTGGTGTGAAAGAGTTTTATTTTCTAGTTGCCGAACAGCAGATATGCAAAATCATACACTTTTTTCATTCACTGGTACAAATACATGAGAAAACAAATAGAAAGCAGATTTAATTTGCTCACGGTTTCAGTGTGTTGGCATCTAACATATTTTTTGGGCCTGATGTAAGCTATAATATATTAGAAAGGATAGTGCCTGACAGATAAGACAGATCTCCTCCTCATAAAAGCAGGAAGCAGGAAAAGACAGGAGACAGCCCTTCCCAAATAATTGCCTTCAGGGATGTACTTCTTTAAAAGCCAGGCTCCATCTCTTAGTTATGCACTCAGTAAGAGCTCATAGGGTGATAAACCAATTGATTAGGTGTTAATTTGTTGCAAGCTAGAGTCATTTTGGAGGAGGGACCACCACCACAACAACAATAACAAAAAAAAAATGCCACCCTCAAAGTGGCCTGTGTGCAAGCCTGTGCACAGGGTCCGGATTGATGATTGATGTAGGAAGGCATTGAGGGCATTGTAAAGGATAAATAGTATGAGTCAACATCTGTGGGAATAAAAACAAAGCAAACAAACCAACAACCTCCTCATACATGAACCAAAAACTCACTAATACCTTGGCTTGCTCCAAGCGCCAGACATGACATTTCAACAATTCACACTCTAGATATCTGCACCCTGGAAATTTCCTTCTGGAAACCTCCTCCTCTATGTAAGTTTGTTTCCTTCTCATTAACCTGCTGTTTCTCATCAATCATATGTAGCCACCCTCCAGTATGGTTCCCAATAAAGCTCTTGTATAAGGTTTGTTTTACGGTGTCACTGTGGTATTCCTAGTCTCTTAACTGCCAAGGCATCATTCCCTTCAGAGTACTAACCCATGTTTTAGGGAAAACTTTCCTCTAAGAAATGTAACACCTCCACTGGAGAAGCCTTTACCTAAGAGATGCAACTTTTCCACAGGAAAGCTTTTTCACCACAGAGTTGTAATGCATATAGGTAATGGCCATCAGTGGCCAGTAGTAATGGGCATTTCAGGATAGCAAGCTGAGTCAGCAAAAAGATACAAACCAGAAATCAATATTCCACAATAGCTTGTGCTTCAATTATTGCATTGAATTCCTGCCCTGACATTTCTCATAAATGGACTGTGACCTGGAAGAGAAAATAAACCATCCCTCCCAAGTTGCTTTTGGACTCTACCATAGTTAGAACCCTTAACTAAGCTAGAACACAGTGACCTCCCATGATTGTGTTACCCAAATCGGAACCATCACTATAACAATGACTCACTGGAAGATATAAAAGTCATGAATGTAGAAACCTATGCTTGGTAATTGGATTATTAGGTCAGTATCACAGAATGTGTGGTGCAGAGTTAATATCCAAGGAACAACCACCTCCATCCCATTTACATCTGATAGTAGCAAATAGAAACTCAGGTTCGGAAGGGCCTTAAGGAGTATATGAAAACTGTGAATTACTGACAAGTGCTTGGGGTTTTCCTGGTCTTAAGGTACACATCACAGGATGCAAGTCAAAAGACAGATGTTCTCTGGCCTTGCAGGAAATATAACTCTTACTTATTTTATAACTTTACAACTTAATTTAAATGATCTGAGCTAGAATAAGTGCTAATCTCTGGTGATTATCATATGCTGTATAGTAGCAGGGAATTTGGTGGAGAATTTATAGTTAAGGCTTCTTTCTTGCTCAGAAGACTTGCTTCTATCTGGTCATTCAAAAAGGAGGCTGACAGCAATTAACTTTAGTTAAACAGGAAAAGAAAGCCATAATTTCAGAAAGCAAAGATTTTACACAGGATATATGCAACGGAACATATATATTCATGCATAAACACAGGCACATTCACATTTTTTGGGGTGGGGGCTAAATCAACTTACATATTTACATACATACACCTACATATACATTTGTTAGAGGAACAAGAGCCCACCACAAGCAAGTTTCATTGAGAAAGCAAACACAGAAAACATTCATTCTGCATAAAAATAATAACCTCCAACCTTTATTGCTAAGAAAAAGAATAAGCTTCTAACTTTCAATTACTAAGTGAAAGAAGTTCATGTCTGTGAGAAAGCCCTGATCTTGTTAGTAAAAGACAGCCTGCCTAGTTGTTGTCAGTAAGTAGTCCTCTTTTTAGAAAGACCTGTCTCTTGGTAAGAGAAAAAAAAAAAAAAAAAACTATTGCTCTCTATTCTGCACTGCTTTGTTCTATTCTGCTCTCTCCTCTGATCTGCTTTCTCTCCTCTGTTCTCCTGTAATCTGCACTGCTCTGCTCTGCTTGTTCTGTTCTGCTCACTCCTCTGTTCTCCTCTCCTCTTCTCTCCTCTGCTCTGCTCTGCTCTCTACTCTGCTCTGCTCTGCTCTGCTCTGCTCTGCCCTGCTCTGCTCTGTTGTGCTTCCTCTGCCCTGCTCTGCTCTGTTCTGCTCTGTTCTGCTCTGCTGTGCTTCCTCTGCTCTGCTCTTCTCTGCTCAGCTCTTCTCTGCTCTTTTCTGCTCTGCTTTCTCTGCTTTGCTTTGCTCTCTGCTCTTTTCTGCTCTCTCTGCTCTACTCATTTTCATTGTTCCTAGTTCTTATTCATTTTTAGGGGAAGTGATTACACTGTATTCCAGCCTTTCATTTTCAAAATGTCACAACAGGCTGAAAACAAAAATCCAAATGATAAATTAAATAAGAAGTTATAACAGAAATATTTACATGTGTTTCCATTAAGCCTAGTTATATAATTAAACATTATTAAAATTAGCTTCAGAGGTTCACTAAGAAACAAAAAAGACTTTAAAAGAATCTTTTTTATATCTTAAGTTAGCATGGTTTTGTCAAGACACAAATCATCTGCCTTGTGTTGCATTAGTACTGATGCTTCGTATAGATAAATCCAGTTAATATTTATTTTTGTTCCTCGTATCTACAAGAAGTTATTCCATCCTTCTGACTGATTTGAATCCCCCTCTCTTTTCTCTGGTAGTAAAATGTCCTACCTTATTCTCTATTCTGCCCAGCTATTGTGTGATCAGCATTTATTGACAATACAAGGAATAGTAAAAATTGCCTAAGAAAGTTGAAACAAGAGTTTCTTAGTATAAGCATTATAATGCACAGTTTAGATTGAAAACCATTATGAGGTCAGAACGATAGGTATTTGGATGACACAAGGGTAAATTTTATCCAGTGCACTGAACCATTATGCCTTCAGCATTTTATGGAGGCTTCCAACTTCTAAATCCTGATGCACAAGATAGCTCAAACACTGAGTCATGCCACTACCTGTCTACTACATTCCTTTAAATTGTTGATAAAAAACATTCAGTTATTAAAGAGTATATTTTTCTTTGCAGTTAATCTGTAGCATCAACTGGTAACTGTTCTCAATTTTGCTCTAATGTAAGCAGTTGTACCCATATTTCTGCATCTGGGTCAAAATGTCAACAACATAGAGCATAAAAGCAACATATTTCTGCTACTATGATTTAAATTCACAGTTCTCCTGAAAGAAATTTTGTATGACCTAATGTCTCCTCTTGTTCCTTCAGAAATCATTGTGCCAGACAATGCTTAAAATCTTCACAGTTCCTTTGTTTTCAATTTTTCAATAATTTCACACAAATAAACAGGATCTTTCAAAAGACACTTGGATTGATGGTGGGAAAAGAAAGGGAAGACAGTTAGACAGGACCTTCATGGTTCTCCCTCTGTATTCTTCAAATGTCACACTCCTCCCAGGAAGGGATCAACGCCCCAATTCTGCTCTGCAGACATGTTTCTATAACCAAAACTGACTATAAGTCAGAAAGCCTTTCTCTTCATCTTTTTATGAAGTGGACAATTGTCACTAACCTTGATATCTAGCTACCAGAAAAATCTGAATCTTACCCCAGGTAAATTCCATCTTTCCCGAAATCAAAGTGGTAGGTATTGGGGTTGGGGATTTAGCTCAGTGGTAGAGCACTTGCCTAGCAAGCGTAAGGCCCTGGGTTCGGTCCCCAGCTCAAAAAAAAAAAAAAAAAAAAAAGAAAAAAAAAAAAAAAAGTGGTAGGTATTTAAACAAGAAATGCCAGAGAGTTATACAGAAAATTCTAACCTTTATATACTGACACTGAGAATGTGAACAGGTCCAATCACTACAGAAATTAAAATAAATATTTTTCTGCAAACTAAATATAGATCCTTCTAATGACACAGCTATACTCACTTGCCCTGAGATTCCAAGTCAACACATCATCAAGACACTTTGCCATCAATATTTCTTCCAGCACTGCCCAAAATCAAAAGAATCCATACATTAAATGGGAAATATACACAAAATGAAATATCTTCAGCCAGAAAGAACAAAGTTATATCATTTTTAAAAATGAATGCAGCTATAGGTAATCATATTAAACAAATTATGCTAGTCTCAGAAAGATGAATATTGTATATTCTCTTTTATTCCTGGTCCCTAGATTGCATAAATACATGGGTATATAATATGAAATTAACAACAAAAATCCTGGCTGAAAGAGTAATGGAGAATGGGAGAAAGGAAAAAGAATAAAAAAAGGAGGACAAAAATAAAGCAGTGAGGTGAATGTGTTTAATATACAAGATATAAGGCATAAAGGATAAATGAAAATAAGAAATACATCAAGAAGAACAAATTCAAATGAAGAAATACAGATAAACAAACAGATGTGGAATGAAGATGGCATTACTAGTTACCCATGAAAGAAAAAATAAAACAATAAGATGGTGTATTTTAACTCAAAATAAGCTCAGATGTGCTGTTGCACAACAATGCAACATTGCTTATGAATCACACTTTGCAATGTGATTTGGGGAAGCAAATGTGGACACTGAAATAAGCCCAGAGTATTGATGTTAAATTGGGTCTAAGACACATCTCTGTGGCTGATCAAGTCCTTTTCAAAACAGCAGAATAATTACTTATAACCTGCATAGAGCTGATTTTTGAATAAATGTGTATTATAATATATTGCCTATGAAACAATGATAAGGAAACATCTATACATTTTAAGTTTAGGAGCAATTTTCCCAAGTATTTTCTATTCACAGTTGTTTTAATAAGAAGACAGAGATCACCTAGATGCTGTAATTTTTCTGAAAATGTGTTCTCAGGAGATAATTAAGGATGCAACAATTAGCCTCAGGAATGCTTTCTGCTGCATTGGGTTCTTTTTTTTATGAGAAAAAATAGAAATAACCCAAACCTCCATAATTTATTAATAAATCATTAACAAAACATGAATATATGCACAAAGCATTTAATATGCATGTATTAACATAGGAATATAGTCACAATATGTTGATTAAAAAATATATTATTAAGGGCCCTAAAGAAATGTATCAACAGTTAAGAGTAATTATGGCTCTTCCAGAAGACCTGAGCTCGATTTTCAATGCCCTCATTGTAGTCACAGCCATATGAAACTCTCGGTTCAGGGAGTCTGATTCCGCCTATTCTAGCTATGATGGGCATATCATTCTTATATATACATATATGTGGGAAAACATTCATACACATAAAAGTGAAAAACATAAATAAAAAAAAAAGACTAGATTGTGGAAGGGCTGGATCAATAGCTCTGTCAGTACAGTGTCTGATGCAAAACACAAAAAAAGAAGTCAACCATTCACTTAAAGCTGAGTATGGTGTTGCACTGTTGTAAGTCCAGAGCTGGGAAAGTAAAGAACTCCAGGTATCACTGGCAGACCAGCCAGGACTCCCTGCTGAGCTCTGTACCTGTGACGTGTTACAGAAAACAAGGTGGACAGCTTCTTAGGAATATCATCTAAGGTTGTTCACTGACCTTCCTGTGCCCATGTACAAACACATACATGTAACTGTTCTTGTGCATATACACCTCTGCACATGTACTGATAAAATTAATAAATAAGTATATAAAAGTCTGATTTAATATGTGGGAAGAATGCTATCTCTGTGTGTGTGCATGTTTTTGGTTTGTGTGTCTTTGTGTGCAAACCTGTGTTTGCATGGTGCGTGTCCATGTGTCAGTGTAGCAAAAGCTGGAAAAGTACATGCCATGGGATAGAACTCTTTCTGGGTGGATTAGTGCAAAGTTTAAACTTCTTTGCACTTATATACATATTCCAACTTTTTTGTAGTAAGCTTTGAAAAATGATTTTAATGATTGATGTAGAGAGTTCCAGCTGGGAAACAGATGATCAAAGTCTCAAAGCTCAGAAGCAAATGTTGAATAAAAAAAGTCAGAGATTTTATCAGATAGTAAGTAGAAGAGGGGCCAAAAACAATCAGTCTTTGAGATATCATCAAAAACCACATTAACATGAGATGATCTCCACTTAACTACAGTTGATCTTCTCAGCTCACTGCTTTCCAGGAGTGGAAGTTACCCTTAAAGTGCAAGCCAACAGCAGCGCCCACAAAATGTTAAGGCCAAACAAGCTTCCTGCTGGTGCAGTGCATGGACCCAGGGCCTCCAAGGCTAAGATGGGTTACCAAGTAGCAGTCATATGGCAGCATGAGTGGCAGACCAATAAGAGGGTGGTTGAAGGACACAGACACTATATTAAAGACCTGTACAATGTGGCAAATTGTTTTTAGTTTTTGCTTGTTTGTTTGCTTGTATATGTGTGTATATGCATGTGTTTGTGAGGTATGTTGTTTTTGTTTGTGTGTGCCTGTATGTTTGTCTAGGTGTGTCTTTCCCCCATCCCCATCTCTCTCTCTCTCTCTCTCTCTCTCTCTCTCTCTCTCTCTCTCTCTCTCTCTCTCTCTCTCTCACACACACACACACACACACACACACACACACACACACACACACACACATGTGCGTGTCAGTTATTAATCTTAGAGCACAATCCAAATATACTGGTCAGGAAATTTTTCCCAGTGCCTAGGTGTTCAAGGGTCTTTCCAACCTTTTCTTATATTTTCTCCACATCCTTGCCAGTATCTGATGTCACATGAATTTTTGATCTAAGCCATTATGCTATTGTGAGGTGGAATCTCAGGGCTGTTTTGATTTGCATTTCCCTGATGAGTAAGGATGTTGAACATTTCTTGAATAGCGTTTAGTTTGAATAGTATCACAGTTGGAATGTATCTGGTTTCATGTAGAGATCCTTTATCCACTTGGACTTGAGCTTTGTACAGAGCAATAAGAATGGATTGATTTGCATTATTCTACAAGCTGACCACGAGTTGATCCACCACCATTTATTGAAAGTGCTGTCTTTTTTCCAACTGGATTTTTTTAGCTCCTTTTTCAAAGACCAAGTGACCATAGGTGTATGGGTTCATTTCTGGCTCTTAAATCTATTCCACTGATCTACCTGCCTGTATCTGTACCAATACTATGCAGATTCTATAATGATGGCCCTGTAATACAATTTATGAATAGTCTTTCCCATCCTGTGTTTTTGTTGCTGCAAAGGAATTTGAGAATTGCTCTTTCTATCTCTGCGAAGATTGAATTGGACTTTTCGTGGGGATTGCATTGAATCAGCAGATTGCCTTTGGTAACATGGGCATTTTTACTCTATTAATACTGCCAAGCCATGAACATGGGCGATTTTTCCATCTTCTGAGAATTTCTTTGATTTCTCCCTTCAGAGACTTGAAATTCCTGTCATACAGATCTTGGTTACAGTCACACCAGAGTATTTTGTATTATTTGTGACTCTTCTGAAAGGTGCTGCTTCCATAATTTCTTTCTCACTCTGTCTATCCTTGAGTAGAAGAAGGCTACTGATTTGTTTGAGTTAATTGTATATCCAGCCATGTTGTCAAAGTTGTTTGTCAGCTGTAGGAGTTCTTTCATGGAATTATTGGGTTCACTTATGTATAGTACCATATGACATGCAAATAGTGATATTTTTGACTTCTTCTTCTCCAATTTGTATCCCTTTGAACTCCTTCCTCTTGTTACAAATATGAGTACTGTGTTGAATAGAAATATAGAGAGTAGGCAGCCTTGTCTAGTCCCAGAGCTTGGTGGGATTGCTTTAAGTTTCTCTCCATTTATTTTGATGTTGTCTCCTGGCTTTTGTACATTTCTTTTACTATGTTTAGGTGTGCTTCTTGAACTACCAATCTTTTCAAGACTTTTAACACAAAGAGGTGGTAAATTTTGTCAAATGGTTTCTCAGCATCTAATGCAATGATCATGTGTTTTTCCCCCTTTGAACTTGTTTATATAGTGGTTTAAGAAGATGGATTTTAGTATATTGAATGATCCCTGCACCCCTGTGATGAAGCCCAGTTGATCATGTTGAATGATTGATTTGGTGTGTTCGTTGATTTGGTTTGCAAGAATTTTACTGAATAATTTTGTATCAATATTCATGAAGGAAAGTAGTCTAAAGTTCTCTTTTGTTGTTGTTGTTGGGTCTTTTAGTCCTATTTCTAAAGCTCCCATAGGCTACAGTAGTTTCAACAATATTGGAAATCCAAAGTTCAAAGTCTCTTCTGAGTTTCATTTAAACACTTAACTGTAATACCCAATTTGCCCTGGAAACCAGATGGGCTATCCCCAAAGTCTACATCACCACCACCACAACTAATAGCAAAACAGTCTTCAGATCTCCTCATGTTTTTTCACGTTTCTTGACTGCAACAAAGTTCTTTCTTCTGTATTTGATATACTCATATCAGCATCTTTCCCCAGCAGACATGCCAAGTCCGTGGCTATTGATACATTTTGGTGTCTCCTAGAGGACTTCAATATTAAAGTTTTTTATTCAATGTCTAGGATGCACACATGATCTTCTGAGATCCTTCAAAGTGCTGGTATCACTACTCCAGCTCTGCCATTGCTAGTACTATAAGTTCAAGTTGATCCATCCCACTGCTATTGCTTTTCTTGGTGGTTATCCCACAATACTGACATGTCTAATACACTTGGATTTTCCACTGTAACTATGCTCAACAATTCACCTCTCATAGGCTCTCTTCATGGGGCCAAGCTTCAAATCTATTTCATGACCTTTTCAGTCCTGGGCCATCAACTAAAATGGAGCCTGCAACTTCAAATATGACCTTGCATGGCCTCTCACAGTGCCAAACTTTACCTTCTGCTCTTTGTGACCCTTTCATGCCTTCAAATCCAGTACCACCTGGATGACTCTTGCGAATTATCAAGTACAGATGTAGAACAATGTAAAACCTTGGCTATCTCTGGAATACAGCTTCTATGTGCTTTCAGAAATCCTCCCCTGAAGATTTCACCTCAGTGAGCTGGTCTCTTTTATTTATTTTATTTTATTTTATTTTTAAATTTTTTCTTATATATCTCTTTACTTACATTTCAAAGGTTAATCCCCTTCCCAATTTCCTGTCCATAAGCACCCATTCCCTCCCCTCCCCCAGATGGGTAATCCCCCTACACATCCCCGTTCCGACCCTCCCCCATATTCCCTTGCATTGGGGGTCCAATGTTGGCAACATCAAGGGCATTCCCTTCCACTGGTGCACCAACAAGGCTATTTTCTGCTACGTATGCAGTTGGAGCCCTGGGTCAGTCCATGTATAATCTTTTAGTAGTGGTTTAGTCCCTGGAAGCTCTAGTTTGTTGACTTTGTTGTTTTTATGGGATTGCAACCTCCTTCACCTCTTTCAATACCTTCTCTAATTCTCCCCAAGGGCGTCCTATTCTCAGTTCAGTGGTTTGCTGCTAGCATTGACTGCTGTATTGGACATGTTTTTGATGTGTCTCTAAGGAGATATCTATAGCCAGTCCCTTTCAGCATGCATTTTTTTAGCTTCATCAATCTTATCTAGTTTTGGTGGCTGTATACACATGGCCCACATGTGTGTCAGGCACTGAATGGCCATTCATTGAGTAGCTGCTCTAAACTTTGCTTCCATATCTCCTCCTATGAATATTTTCCCCCTTTTGAAAAGGAATGAGAGCATCTGCATTTTGGTCATAATTTTTCTTGAGCTTCCTATGGTCTGTAGATTGCATCTTGGGTAATTTGAGGTTTTTGGCTCATATCCACTTATCAATTAGTGCATAACAAGTGTGTTTTTCTGTGGTTGAGTAACCTCACTCAGGATGATATTTTCTAGTTCATTCCATTTGCCTATGAATTTAATGAAGTCATTGTTTTTGATAGTTGAATAGTACTCCATTGTGTAGATGTATCACATTTTTTAATCCATTCCTCTGTTGAAGGGCATCTTGGTTCTTTCCGCTTCTGGTTATTATAAATAAGGCTGTCATGAACATAGTGGAGCATGTTTTTTTGTTGTATGTTGGAGCATCTTTTGGGTATACGCCCAAGAGAGTTATAGCTGGGACCTCAGGGAGTGTAATGTTCATTTTTCTGAGGAACCTTCAGGCTGATTTCCAGAGCAGTTATACCAGTTTGCAATCCCACCAACAATGGACGAGTGTTCCTCTTTCTCCACATCCTCGCCAGCATCTGCTGTCAACTGAGTTTTTCATCTTAGCCATCCTGACTGGTGTGAGGTGAATCTCAGGGTTGTTTTGATTTGCATTTCCCTGGTGAATAAGGACATTGAACATTTCTTTAGGTGCTTTTTGGCCATTCAATAATCCTCAGCTGAGAAGTTTTGTTTACCTTTGTACCCCAATTTTAATAGGGTTATTTGGCTCCCTGGATCCTAACTTCTAGAGTTCTTTGAATATTTTGGATATTAGCCCTCTATCAGATGTTCGATTGGTAAAGATCTTTTCCCAATCTGTTGGTTGCTGTATTGTCTTAGTAACAGTGGATTTTGCTTTACAAAAACTTTGCAGTTTTATGAGGTCCCATTTGTCTATTCTTGATCTTAGAGCGTAAGCCATTGGTGTTTTCTTTTTCAGGGAATTTTCCTCAGAGCCCATGTGTTCAAGACTCTTCCCCACTTTTTCTTCTATTAGTTTGAGTGTATCTGGTTTGATGTGGAGGTCCTTGATCCATTTGGCCTTAAGCTTTGTACATGATAATAAGTTGGATTGATTTGTATTCTTCTACATGCTGACTGCCAGTTGAAGCAGCACCATTTGTTGAAAATGCTATCTTTTTGCCATTGGATGATTTTAGCTCCTTCATCAAAGATCAAGTGGCTATAAGTGTGTGGGTTCATTTCTGGGTCTTCAATTCTGTTCCCCTGATCTACATGCCTGTTTCTGTACCAATAACATACAGTTTTTATGACTATTGCTCTATAATACTGCTTGAAGTCAGGGATGGTGATTCCCCAAGATGTTTTTTATTGTTGAGTATAGTTTTCACTATTCTGGGTTTTTTGTTATTACAAATGAATTTGCAAATTGCTCCTCCTATCTCTATAAAGAATTGAGTAAGAATTTTGATGGGGATTGCATTGAATCTGTAGATTAATTTTGGCAAAATGATCATCTTTACTTTATTTATCCTGCCAATCCATGAACATGGAAGATCTTTCCATCTTCTGAGATCTTCCTCAATTTCTTTCTTCAGAGATTTGAAGTTCCTGTCATACAGATCTTTCACTTGCTTTGTTAAAGTCACACCAAGATATTTTATGTTATTTGGGACTATTGTGAAGGGTGTCATTTCCTTAATTTCTTTCTCAGCCTGTGTATAGATGTTGAGATTCTATCCTTTGTGTATAGGAAGACTACTGATTTGTTTGTGTTAATTTTATACCCTGACACTTTGTTGAAGTAGTTTATCAGGTTAAGTAGTTCTCTGGTGGAACTTTTGGGGTCACTTAAGTACACTATCATATCATCTCCAAATAGCGATATTTTTATTTCTTCTCTTCCAATTTGTAGCTTTTGACCTCCTTTCGCTGTCTGAGTGCCATGTCCAGGACTTTGAGAACTATGTTGAATAAGTAGGGAGAGAATGGGCAGCATTGTCTAGTCCCTGATTTTAATGTGATTGCTTCAAGTTTCTCTCCATTTAGTATGATGTTAGCTACTGGTTTGTCAAATACTGCTTTTACTAAGTATAGATATGGACCTTGAGTTACTGATTTTCCCAGGACTTTTATCATAAAGGGGTGTTGAATTTTGTCAAATACTTTCTCAGCATCTAATGAAATGATCATGTGGTTCTTATCTTCTAGTTTGTTTGTATAGTGGATTACATTAATGGATTTTTGTATATTAAACCATGCCTGCATCCTTGGGACTAAGCTTACTTGATCATGATGGATGATCATTTTAATGTGTTCTTGGAATCAGTTGGCAAGGATTTCACTGAGTATTTTTGCCTCAATATTCATAAGGGAAACTGGTCTGAAGTTCTCTTTTTTTGTTGGATCTTGGTGTGGTTTTGGCATAAGAGTAATTGTCGATTCATAGAAGGAATTTGGTAGTGCTCTGTCTGTTTGAATTTTGTGGAATAGTTTGGACAGTATTGGTATGAGGTCTCCTATGAATGTCTGAAAGAATTCTACACTGAACCCATCTGGACCTTGACTCTTTTTGGTTGGGAGACTTTTAATATCTTCTATTTCTTTAGAAGTTATGGGGTTGTTTAGATGATTTATTTGTTGCTGACTTAACTTCGGTGCCTGATATCTGTCTAGAAAATTTTCCATTTCCTCCAGATTTTCCAGTTTTGCTTAATATAGGCTTTTGTGGTAGGATCTGATAACTATTTTTTAAAATCTCTTCAGATTCTGTTGTTATATCGCCCTTTTCATTTCTGATTTTCTTAATTTGGATACACTCTCTGTGACCTTTGGTTAGTCTGTCTAAGGGCTTATCTATCTTGTTGATTTTCTCAAAGAAACAGCTCCTGACTTTGTTGATACTTTGAATAGTAGTTTTCATTTCTACATAGTTGATTTCATTTCTGAGTTTGACTATTTCCTGCCTCTTGCGCTTAATTTATTTCTTTTTGTTCTAGAGCTGTAAGGTTTGCTGTCAACTGCTGACATATGCTCTCTCTTGTTTCTTTTTGCAGGCACTCAGAGCTACGAGTTTTCCTCTTAGTACCTTTTTCATTATGTCCCATAAACTTTGGTATGTTGTATCTTCATTTTCATTAAATTCTAAGAAGTCTTTAATTTCTTTCTTTATTTCTTCCTTGACAAAGTTGTCACTGAGTACAGCATTGTTCAGCTTCCATGTATATGTATTCTTTCTGTCATTATTTTTGTTATTGAAGACCAGTCTTAATGCATGCTTATCTGGGTGCGTGGGAATATTTCTGTCACCCTGTATCTGTTGAGGCCTGTTTTGTGACCGATTATATGGTCAATTTTGCAGAAGTTTCCATGAGTTGCTGAGAAGGAGGTATATCCTTTTGTTTTAGGATGGAATGTTCCATACATATCTGTTAAATACAATTGGTTGATAACTTCTGTTAGTTTCTCTACATCTTTGTTTAATTTCTGTTTCCATGATCTGTCCATGATGAGAGTGGAGTGTTGATATCTCCTAATATTTTCGTGTGAGGTACAATGTGTGTGTTGAGCTTTAGTAAGGTTTCTTTTATGAATGTAGGTGCCATTGAATTTGGGGCATAGATATTTATGCTGCAAATCTTGGAGGATTTTTCCTTTGATGAATATGAAGTGTCCTTCCTTATCTTTTTAAATGACTCTTGGTTGAAAGTCAACTTTATTTGATATTAGAATAGCCACTCCAACAGATATCTTCGGGCCCTTTACTTAGAAAATTGTTCTCCAGCCTTTTACTCTGAAGTAGTTTCTATTTTTGTTTCTGAAGTGTGTTCCCTGCATGCAAGAAAATACTGGGTCCTCTTTATGTATCCAGTCCGTTAGTCTATGTCTTTTTATAGGGGAATTGATGTTGAGAGATATTAAAGAATAGTTTTTGTCACTTCCTGTTATTTTCATTGTTAGGGATTGAATTATGTTTGTGTGTCTTTCTTTTGGTTTCATTGCAAGGAAATTATATTCTTGCTTTCTGTACGGTGTAGTTTCTCTCCTTGAGTTGGTGTTTTCTATTATTATTCTTTGTTGGTCTTTATATGTAGAAAATATTGCATAAATTTGTTTTTGTCATGCAATTTCTTGTTTTCTCCATCTATGTTAATTTAAAGTTTTGCTCGATACAGTAACTTGGACTGGCATTTGTGTTCTCTTAGGGTCTGTATGACATCTATTTAGGATCTTCTGGCTTTCATAATCTCTGGTCAAAAGTTTGGTGCAACTCTTATAGGTCTGCCTTTAGATACCAATTGACCTTTTTCCATTACTGATTTTAATATTCTTTCATTGTTCTATGCATTTGGTGTTTTAACTATTATATGATGGGGGGAAATTCTCTTCTGGTCCAATCTATTTGAAGTTCCATAGGCTTCTTGTATGATTATAGGCATCTCTTTCCTTAGGTCAGGTTTGTTTTGTATAATTTTTTTGAATATATTTACTGGCCCCTTAAGTTGGGAGTCTTCACTTTCTTCTATACCTATTATTCTTAGGTTTGATCTTCTCATTGTGTCCAGGACTTCCTCTATGTTTTGGGCTAGGACATTTTTGCATTTTACATTATATTTGAAAGTTGTGTCATTTTTTAATTTCTCCATCTTTATTAATTGGGTATTTCTTATTTACATTTTAATTGTTATTACCTTTGCCTGTCTCCAGGCAAACAACCCCTTCTATATGGGTATGCCCCTCCCCATCGTCTTCCCCCATTACCACCCTCCCCCCAACAACCATATTCACTGGGGTTTCATTCTTAGCAGGCACAAGGGCTTCTCCTTCCACTGGTGCCCTTACTAGGCTATTCATTGCTACCTATGCAGTTGAAGCCCAGGGTCATTCCATGTATTGTCTTTGGGTAGTGGTTCAGTCCCTGAAAGCTCTGGTTGGTTGGCATTATTTTTCATATGGGGTCTCAAGCCCCTTCAACTCATTCATTCCTTTCTCTGATTCCTTCAACAGGGGTCCTGTTCTCAGTTCAGTGGTTTGTTCCTGGCATTCGCCTACATATTTGCCATATTCTGGCTGTGTGTCTCAGGAGAGACCTACATCTGGTTCCTCTCAGCCTGCACTTCTTTGCTTCATCCATCTTATCTAGTTTGGTGGCAGTATATGTATGGGACCCATGTGGGGCAGACTGTGAATGGGCATTCCTTCAGCCTCTGTTCTACACTTTGCCTCCCTGTTCCCTGCCAAGGGTATTCTTGTTCCCCTTTTAAAGAAGGAGGGAAGCATTCACATTTTGGTCATCTTTCTTGAGTTTCACGTGTTCTGTGGATCTAGGGTAATCTAAACATTTGAGCTAATATCTGCTTATCAATGAGTGCATACCATGTGTGTTTTTCTGTGATTGGGTTTCCTCACTCAGGGTGATATCTCCCATTTCCATCCATTTGCCTATGAATTTCAAAGAGTCATTGTTTTTGAGAGTGGTGTCGTATTCCATTGTGTAGATGTACCACATTTTCTGTATCCATTCCTCTGTTGAAGGCCATCTGGGTTCTTTCCAGCTTCTGGCTATTATAAATAAGGCTGCTAGGAACATAGCAAAGCATGTGTCCTTGTTATATCTTGGAGCATCTTTTGTGTATATACCCAAGAGAGGTATAGCTGGGTCCTCAGAGAGTGCAATGTCCAGTTTTCTGAGGATCCTCCAGACTGATTTTCAGAACGGTTGTACCTGTCTGCAATGCCACCAAAAATGGAGGAGTATTCCTCTTTCTCCACATCCTCACCAGCATCTGCTATCTCCAGAGTTTTTGATTTTAGCCATTCTGACTAGTGTGAGGTGGAATCTCAGGGTTGTTTTGATTTGCATTTCCCTTATGAGTAAAGATGTTGAAAATTTCTTTAGATGTTTCTCAGCCATAAGGCATTCCTCAGCTATGAATTCTTTGTTTAGCTCTGAATCCCATTTTTAATAGGGTTATTTGTCGCTCTGCAGTCTGACATTCTCTCTTCTATCTCTTCTATTGTGTTTGTGATGCTCATGTCTACTGCTCCTTGTCTCTTCCTTTGTTTTTCTATATCCAGGGTTGTCTCCCTTTGTACTTTCTTTATTGTTTCTATTTCCATTTCCAATTCCTTCACCTGTTTTGTTGTGTTTTCCTACAATTCTTTCATTGATCTTTGTTTCCTCTCTAAGGAGTTGTACTTGTTTAATTGTGCTTTCCTGACTTTTTCGTAGGGACTTCTTTATGCCTTTCTTAATGTCCTTTATTATTATTTAAAAAAATGTGATTTAAAATCTAAATCTTGCTTTTCTGGTGTGTTTGGATATCCAGTATTTTCTTTGGTGGGAGAACTGGGTTCTGATGATGCCAATTAGTCTTGGGTTCTATTGATAGTTTCCTGCACTTGCCTCTAGCCAGTGAGTTGTCTCTTGTGTTTCCTTGTATTGCTGTATCTGGGAGTGACTTGGCCTTGCTGTTGGCCTCTGTATCAGCACTCCTGTAGAACTGTTTTTCTGTGTACTTTTGAAAGACCCCCGGAGTGGGGAGACCCTCACTCAAGTCTCGGGATGACTCGACCCCCCAAGAACTCACACAAGGCCGTCCTTGTTGTAATCACATGAGGTTTATCGATAGCAACCAGTGCACTGGAGTCGAGACTTGTATCCCACGCAGGGGCAGTGGAGTTCGACCCCGAGAGGCTGGGAGAAGAGGTATTTAAAGGGAGAAACCACAACCCGAGGGGGCAGGGATGGCGTCATTGGAAAGTGTGTAGAATAACAGTGAAAAATCACAAGGAAGAACTCTCTGTCCCCCAAGATTGTATCCTAGGAGAAGCTGTCTCCTACTTCTCAGATTGTTTAACTTCATGGTCTGCTAGTTCCTAGGAGAAGTTGTTTCCTGCTTCTCAAGATTGTTCTCTAAGATTTATCGTCAGCTAGTTTCTGGGAGAAAGCTGTTGAGCTGGCCAATGTAATTATCTATTCTATAGCCCTAGGAGAGGCTTCTTGGAACATATACTTCTGGGGCCTAACCTGTTTTTGTTTGTTTGTTTGTTTGTTTGTTTTTTCTGCTCTAAACTTTGTGTCTAGGGGGGCAACATTAAAACTTTTACCTTTCACTTTCAGCCTTTCCTGAGAACAGGTGTTCTGCCCTCAGATGTGGCCGAGCTACTGGAGAGTTTCTACCAGCTCTAGGCGTGGGCAGGAATCAAATAATCCTGCCCCTCATTGCTCGTGTAGGTCCTTGCACCCAGTGGGCACAGTTGGCAGTATGTGATTCAGTTTTGGGCCTGGCCTATGGCAGAGGATATTCTCCTCTGACTTCTCAAGAGGATCCACACTTCTCAGGTTCCAGTTCTTTCCCCCATGGGATTTGGGTGCAGGGAGTTCTTTGGCAGGATCAGTTCAGTTCTGGTCACAGACCAGAACTGCAGGTACTGGCAGCTGTCTGTTCCTTTATCACTCTGTCCAGAGGCACTGTTCAGTTTCCCTTGAACCAAGGTTGTGGGTTGAGGTGTGCAGAGGTGGCAGTCTGTCCTGTGGCCTCTGGATCTCTGCTCTCCTGGGTGGTCCTCTCTGTTCCCCAAAGTATTTGGGTGCAGGGGACTGTGGTATGGTATCAGTTGGTCTCTTTTTAATCAACACTAATTTCTTAGCTCCAACTAACCAGCATCAATTGTCCAAGTCATTGCTTTTACTCTAAAGCCAGAGCCATAGGGCTGAAACTGATGAATTCTGCTGCTTGCAAGAGCTGGAAAATGTCCCCCATGTTCTATTACATTATAACTAGCTTTTTGTTTTCCAACTCCCTAACTGCTTGGTGGTCACAGATCTTGCTCTTTAGATTGACATTGAACTCAGAGATCTGTGTGCCTGTCTTTTAGGATTAAAGGTGTGTAAAGTTCTGCCATGCCTGAATCTAAATTTAGCTGGGTAGGATCTTGCCCCAAAGTCTCACTCCCTTAATCTGTTATCTGCTAGAACACAGGATTCAGGTCCATTTCACTTCCTGGTGTCTGGCTAATACTTGATCTATATAATTTATATTTTTTCCTTTCTTTGTAATCTTGCTATGCTTGTTCAAATTGTTCTTCATGAGACTTAACCAGAGAGAAAATCTCTGCTTGGTTTTTTTTGAGAATTCTTTTATCGATGCAATTAATATATATCTCATCATCTTATCCTCAAGTAGAGTCTTCAGAGGAGGGCAAAAAAACAGACATTTTTCATCAAATACCACAGAAATAGTCTCTATCGCACATATTGAAATTCTTCTTCTCTGAAACCTGTTGGGTCAGATCTGCAGAATTCAACCAACTCTCAGCAATAAAGCCTTCCATACTGCTATCAATATGGTCCAGTAAGCCTCATTTGAAGCATTCCACAGATTTCCAAATCCAAAATCCGCAAATCCAGATTCTTCCAAACAAAAGCATGATCAGGCCTATCACAGCAATATCCCAATAACTGGTACCAACTTCTGTCTTAGTTAGGGTTTCACTGCTGTGAACAGAAGCCATAGATGTTGTTTAAATATTGGCCTGAGCCTAGATAAGGCACATTAAGCCAACACGGGTCCACATGGAGAAATTTAACGGGAGGATGAGACAAGGGAAAGGGATTAAAGAAAGAAGAGAAAGAGAGAAAAGGCAGAAAATGTCTGCCTTTTATTTGGAATATGATGTAACGGCTGCCAGGTGAAGTTGGTAATTAAGCCAAAGGTACACTGGGAATGTTTGGCCATTGCCATGGCAATGATGACCAGACAGTGTTGCTGCTAGAGGTGAATGCAATTCCTGATAACAACATACCTCCCTTTTTCTTATCATAAAAAAAGAAGAAAGGAGGGGGAAGCTGATGGTGGAAGGGGGATATGGGTTCTGTGTCTCTTAGGCTACTTCCTGCTGTATTGGAGCATTGTCAATTTCGGGGTACAGCTGACTTTCACCATCAGGGCCTGCTTGGTAAACATATGCATCAGACTCCTCAGTGGACAGTGCTGGTAATCTTGTAAAAGGGACTGATTAAAAGTTTGATTAAAATTGTTTTGTATCAGTCTTTGAAGGAATGCAGAGACAAGATTAATGGGACAGGCAGCAAATAGTAACACCAAAAAAGATGACTAGAAGGGGTGTTATGAAAAGGAGTATCCACTTCTATATAGGGCTTTTGAAAGTCCAGGAACTGGAGGCCTCACGTTCCTTGAAATTCTGCATGTCTGATTGAAGCTCGCAGATTTTATTTTTCACTGTCCTGGATTGGTCGACATAGAAACAACATTCTTCTTGGAGGAATAGGCAAAGGTCACCTTCCTTAGCTGTCAAGACATCCACCCCCCATCAATTCTGATGCACCACAGCTGCCAAACAATCTATCTGTTTCTGGGTGATAGGTGTGGTTTCAGACATTTTTGGAAAACAATTGTAAAGTTTGTAGGTGAACTTACTATGTTGGGTCATGAAAGAAGTAGTTTTACATGCCATCCCAGTGCTAGCATCTATGGCTACCCCTGCAGCCACCAACAGTGGCATGGCATGAACTGCCCTCTAATGTTGGGCAGCTGTCATATCTACAGCAGGAATTGTCAGGGACTTGTTTCCCTGGATTACCCATAGTTCACGGAAAAGGAATACCAACGTACCAGGAGAACCTGGCAAACAAGTGATTATATACCTGGGTAGCACAGAGGATTATCATGTTTTGGACTACAAGCCATTGTGGCAGAGATGGAGTATCAAAGGTTGTGGTTCAATTGCAGTTTAGCAAGCCTAGCATTCAAACAGAATGTGTCCCAGAGGCTTTACAACAATTTGCCACACCAAGAAGAGAAATTGAAGAAAGGCCTGGAGTCATGGAGACATCAAAGTCAAGGCAGCTGACAAAAGGGGAGGTAAGGTTATTGAGTTGTATCACTAGAGAAGCTGTAAGTGGCAGTTGAGAGTCAATTCCTATGGATATGCATAGCCAGCAGTTTTTGAAGCTACCAGGATGGGTGACGTTAAAGAGTTGATATGCTGAGGTCAAGGTCTGGAGCAAAAGGAAGAATGACAGATTCATGCTATTTATGAAGGGGGATGTCTATGCTTCCAATGTTAGGGTTTAAATCTTGGCCCATGCCCGGACAGAACACACAAAGGAGGCATGGTTCCATGTGGAAAGTTTTAATGAGAGAAGTAGAATAGAAGAAGGGAGATGTAAAGGAGGCCATCCATGGGCACTTAGAGAGAAGGGGGTACATAGAGAGAAAGGACAGGGAAAGGGGAAGAAGAGGGATGAAAAAAGAGAGCAAGAGGGAGAGGAGGGGGGAAGCAGCCTCTTATATAGTCAGGCACAGCTGGCTGTTGCTGGGCAACTGTAGAGCGGAGAATACCTGGCTGTTCCCAGGTAGCTGTAGGGGTAGAGCTTAGACAGCATACTAATGACCATGAAATCTTATAAAGGACAACATTTAACTGGGCTTGCTTACAGGTTTAGAGTTTCAGTCCATTATCATGAAGATACAGGATAGTGTTCGAATAGGGAGGATTCAGGTACAGCTGAGAGTTCTATGTCTTCATCTGAAGAATGAAAGTGAAAGAATAACTTCCAGGCAGCTAGGTTGAGGGTCTTCAGACCATGCCAACAGTGACATACCTACTTCAAGAAGGCCACACCTCCTAAAAGTGCCATTTCCTTGGCCAAGCATATAAAAACCATCACAATAATATAAGAATAAAAAAAACACTAAGGTTTAAAAAATGTAATATGAGAACAAAATATTCAAAACTTCCTTTGAGTTTATTTTATGTTGGTCATCTATTGTTGCACATGGGGTCTGTCATTAACCATAGTTTGTATACCTAGTATGACTCCTCTGGAGAAATTAATATTGTCTTTCTGTGTAGTTGTAATTGGAAATAGTTTCTTGGCTAAGAATAGGAACTTGATTCCTTCAAGTTCACACCTGCACCGGGGAGGGGATCATGTGCTTTAGACCCCTAAACCCCCATGCCCAGAGACAGCTTGTCACCGAGAGTTTTGACACCCCCAGACTCATAGAATCTGGACCCACAAGTGGAGTCTTCCCTTCTCCTTTTGGTCAAGGTGACAGTGACAACATGGACACTTGCTTACTTCTTGTGCACATTTGCACAAATTGAAAAGCAAAGTGTCTGGCTAAGCTTCAACTTCTTAAGGTGCCAGGAAGAGAAATATCATCGGAAGTGTTGAGAGTCTTTAGTGTAGAAGAAGAAAAATAATGTGAGCACAAAACTGAGGCAAATAGATGGACTAAGCCTGTTTAGCTGAGTCACATCCTTGTACCTATAAGATTCTCATGTAAAAGCAGATGAGGTTAAAGAAAAACTGTGACTCTCCATTGAACTGTTCAGTCTGCCCTGGAATTCCAAACTAATGCTCTTATATCTCATGGGACATCAGTTTCACAAGCAATAAAATAAGCCAAAAAATGATTACACTTTGTTTAAAAATTTATAATATCAAAAAAAAAATTGAGCAGTTCACCCCCCCCCAATAAAGGATAGGTACTCCTATTTCCCATTCTCAATGCTAGAACCATGTTTGGTTTGGACTTGTACAAGTTTCGTGCAATATATCACAGCATAAGTGAATTCATATGTTGATTGCTTATTTTGTATCTGCAAGACAGTGTTTTACAATCTTTACATTTACTCTTCCCCATAGTACCCTGAGCTCTGAGAGAAGGGTTTTCATAAAGATATCCCACTTAGATCCTATTGCCCAGTGTGGGTCTATATTAGGTCCCACCTAAAATAGGAGTTAATTTCTCTGATAAAAGTTGAATGAGACATTGAACTATAAGTTCAGCAGAATGGCATTACAATTCAGCTCATTTCTGTGCTTCTTACCAGAAGAATGATGTTTGATCTTCCTCTGAGTTTATAGTCTATTTTCCATTTCTTGAGAGGTATCAGCCATGGGTTTCATCTCATGTAGTGGACCTTAAATCACTTCAAGCTGTAGTTGGTTGCTTCCACAAATTTTGTGTCATTATTATACTAGCATACGAGTAAGGCAGGTTGACATGTTAGATCAAAGGTTTGTAGCTCTGTTGGGAGTGATCTGCTTCTTTTGAGATAAGAACTCTATCTGACCTGGTACTAATCATGTACTGTACTGGATGTTTTTCTGTGTCAACTTGACACAAGCTGGAGTTTTCACAGAGAAAGGAGCTTCCTTTGAGGAAGTGACCCCATGAGATCCAGTTGTAAGGCATTTTCTCAATTAGTGATCAAGGGTGGGAGAGCCAATTGTAGGTGGTTCCATGCCTTGGCTGGTAGTCTTGGGTTACTTAAGCAAGCAAGCTGAGCAAGCTAGGGGAAGCAAGCTAGTAATAACGCTGTATGGTCTCTGAATCAGCTTTTGCTTCCTGACCTGCTTGAATTGCAGTCCTGACTTCCTTTGGTAATGTACAGCAGTGTGTGAATGTAAGCTGAATAAACCCTTTCCTCCTTAACTTGCTTCATGGTCATAATGTTTGTGCAAGAAACTCAAACTATGACACAGATTAATCTGGCTACTTAGCAAGCCACAAGGAAATAACTTGCTACTGTCTGCCCATTGGTGATGTAACAAGCCTGCAGCAAAACTTTTAAATATGATTTCTAGAAAATTCACTCAGGTCCTCATGTTTACAGAGCAAGTTTTACAAACAACCATCTTGCCAGTCCTATCATTATTTTAAGAAATGTTAATTCTTTCCCTTAATACTCTCTTCCATCTTTTCCTTCATATGTTGTCCAGCTAGAGATAATGAAAAGGAGACAAACCCTGATACAGGATAAGTACCGTATGGGTTAGCAGATTAACCAAGAATAGGATTTCCTGTATTTATGTGACCTTTCCTCTATACAATATATATTCCACCATGTTAGTATGTCGTAGGCTACACAACAACCCAGATTTTGATCAGAAACATTTGATAGCCTAAACCTCTTAAGTTTTATAACTTAGGAGTGGAGAGATGATTTGGTGTTTCACAACACAGGATGCTTTTCCTGAAGACCAGGGTTGATTCACAGCTCACAGCCATCTATTGACTCCATAGTGTCTGCCTTATACATTCTTCTACACACAATGCATGATCACAGTACACAGACATGCCTGTAGGTAAACTGCTTACAACCATAAAATAAACTATTTTCTAAAGGAGATATTTCTTTTATGCACTGAGAGAGATTCAGGGAGAGCTGAGTCTACTATAAAATCTCCCAGATCAACCACCCTTCAGCTAAGCATCATGATCCTTCCAACACAGGCAAAGTTCTTTTGTTGTTGTTGTTTTGTTTTTGTTTTGTTTGTTTTGTATTGTATTGTTTTGTTTTTATGAATTCTTTCTCCATCATGTGAATTGGATTCTCAGTCAATGTGGTGTGCATAGTGAGTTTGAGGAAAGCCAGGGTAATGGAGAGACCCTGTCTCATAAGCAAACAAACAAACCAACAAACATGCATACAGATGATTGAAAAGATTCAAAAATGTACGAGTGTAATTTTAAAATACACACATCTTCCTTTTTAAAGTTGTGTAATAAATACACCACTTTGTCATCCCAAGCTTCTGAATTTAACTTCCCATCTGCTTTTGTACTTCTTTGTTCTCATGCTGAGAGCTCTGTGTCTTTAAATTTTTATCATCTTCAACAGCATCATTAGCATCAGCATCAGCATTATTTTTTTCATGCACGTGTGTGTGTGTGTGTGTGTGTGTGTGTGTGTGTGTGTGTGTTTGTGAACAATGTCTGCACATGTGCATGTAAGTTTTCGTGTCCCAGAGGCCAAAAAAGGCATCAGGTCACCTGCTCAGATCAGACTGGACTTACAGCTACAAATGACCAAAATCCTCATCTTCTGAAGAACATCATTCTTTCCCTCTAAACCATCTCTCCATTCCACTCCACTTTTTTGTTTCATTTCTTTTTTAATTTAGTTAAGTGAGTATATTCATCTCTGAATGTCAAATATTTAGATGTACCCTTGGAGACTAAATTCTACCTAAGTCTAAGGCAGATGATCATTTTACCCAACAATTTCCCTTCTAGATGTCTACAAATGGAATACTCAAACATGTGAACGAACAAAAATCATGTAGAAAGCCCTCCCTTGCTGTATCATGTATAACAACAAGGTTGCAGTCATCAAAACCTACTTGTACAATAATAACACAACTCATCCATGCTACGCTGAAGGTGTCAATATAGACATGATAAAAAGATCATAAAGAAAATTAGGTGGAAACAAGGGCCAGGAAACATTTATGATAAATGACCAGATAAAGCCTGGTACACAGGCAAATGCTTGCAATCACAGCTACTGAAGGAAGTGATGGTAATAAAATGGCTGGAGTCCAGAAGATCAAGGCTAGCCTAAAAAATAGAATAAAAAACAATCTGTTTAAAAAGAGGAATGAAATATTATTAAACATTTACCCCTCTGTAAGCCATAAAATTCTCACAGAAAATTTCAACTTTCCCAGTATAGAACACATGTGGGCATGCACAAAATGTCCACGGAAAAGCACGATTGTGTTACAATCAAGTTTTATTTTAAAACAAACAGGATTTGCAGTATAGATAAGCAAGCGCTTTCTTCTTTTCTTATTACTGAAGATGAACCTCTTGCAATAACTCTAAATATGCACAATACATATGTATGTTGTGGTAAATTAAAAAAAAAAAAAGCACAACCTGTTCCTGAGTGTTCCTGGCACAGATCTGGGGAAGTCTTGCGCTCCAGCTGTTTCTCTGCAAGCTGCTTTCACACTCGGTACTTTTGGTACAGAATCAAAATTCTCGAAACTTGCAATTTAGCAATTAGATTTATATGTTAAGTACTCAATCCAGAATACATCCACAGAATAAATTCACTGTCAATTAATAAAAGTAGAAACCGCCCACCTAGACAAGACAAAATTGACCAATACCACCTGGATTGGAATCATCTTCCTCTGTTGTCTCCATCTTGAATATTCTTCCTTCCCAGACTTTTCCCTGCCTACCTTTCCTTTTATCCAATGATAGGTTCACCTTATCCTGGACCTGCCTTGTTGCATAATGATGTCATCCTACATATGTATGTACATTTTAGGGGTCTTCAAAGAATACAAAATATAGAATCATTTAACTACCTTCAAGTAGTTGTGAAAACTTTTGACAGCATTTTTTAAAGCATCAATTAGCAACTTTAACACATCATCTTTTTAAGAAAAAGTGTTACGTGAGAATATTCCACCCTTTCACAAAAGAACAATTGGCAGCAAACAAATCCCCCAGCATAGCAAATACTGAGACAGACAAAACACAGATCAAATAGTGCATCAGCTCTGCTACACCAGGGACTTGATAACTGGATTATTCCAAAACCACAAATAACATAAATATTTTTCAAAACAGTAACTAGTGCAAAATACACTCTTACTTAAAAATATTTGTTCCATAATTTCTATGAATGCAAAGCATGTGATAGGCTCTTGTTCAAGGAATATACACAGCAGATGATGGGTGACTTCAGAAAAACCAAGGGAAATAAAGAGTGTTGTGCTAGGCAGAGAAGCGTGGAGCAAGGGCAGCTTCAAAGAGAACAGGGGAAGAAGTGGCTCGGAAACATATCACAGGATGTATGGGATTATTTCTATCTCCTTGTATTGGATTTGAGGCCAGGTTTATGACATATAACATGATCAATTTTGGAAAAGGAATCATGAGTATGGAGGAGAAGTTACTTTCTTTGGTTTGGGGATGAAGTGTTCTATAAATATCTGATATCTGGCAAGGCCATTTGGTTCATAACTTCTGTCTCTGTTTAATTTCTGTTTAATTGATCTGTCAATTGATGAGAGTGGGGTGTTGAAATCTCCTATTGTTATTGTGTGAGGTGCAATGTGTGCTTTGAACTTTAGTAAGTTTTTTTTTTGTTTTTGTTTTTTTGTTTTTTGTTTTTTGTTTTTTTTTAATGAATGCAGGTGCCCTTGCATTTGGAGCACAGATATTTAGGATTGAGAGTTCATCTTGGTTGACTTTTCCTTTGACGAATATGAAGTGTCCACCCTTATCTTTTTTTAAGTTTATTTGATATATTTCTTTATTTATATTTCAAATGTTATTCCCCTTCCCCGTTTCCTATCCATAAGCATGTATTCCCTCTCTTCCTCCTCCCCAATACAGGCATTACCTTTACACATCCCCCTTATTGCCCCCACCATATTCACCTGCACTGGTGGAACCAACATCGGCCTTCTATTTTTTTTTTTTTTTTTTTTTTTTTTTGAATGTAGGTGCCCTTGCATTTGGAGCATAAATATTTAGGACTGAGAGTTCATCTTGGTGGATTTTTCTTTTGATAATATGAAGTGTTCTTCCTTATCCTTTTTATTGACTCTTGGGTAAAAATCAATTTTATTTGATATTAGAATGACAACTCCAGCTTGTTTCTTCAGGCCATTTGCTTGGAAAATTTCTTTCAGCCATTTAATCTGACATAGTGTCTTTCTTTCTTTCTGAGGTGTGTTTTCTGCATGAGGCAAAATGCTGGGTCCTCTTTACATATTTATTTTATTATTCTATGTCTTTTTACTGGGGAATTGAGCCCATTGATATTGAGACATATTAAGGAATAGTGACTGTCGCTTCCTGTTATTTTCATTGTTAGAGGTGGAATTATGTTTGTTTGTCTCTCTTTGGGTATCATTGCAAGAAAATTATAACCTTGCTTTTTGTATGGTGTAGTTTCTCTCTATGTGTTGGAGTTTTCCATGTATTATCCTTTGTAGGGCTGGATTTGTAGAAAGATATTGTGTAAATTTGGTTTTGTCAAGGAACATCTTGGTTTCTCCATCTATGTTAATTGAGAGTTTTGCTGGTTACAGTAACTTGGGCATGCATTTGTGTTCTCTTAGAGTCTGTATGTCATCTGTCCAGCATCTTCTGGCTTTCATAGTCTCTAGTGAGAAGTCTCGTGTAATTATTATAGGTCTACCTTTATATGTTACTTGACATTTTCCCCTTACTTCTTTTAATATTCTTTCTTTGGTTTGTGCATTTGGTGTTTTAATTATTATGTGACGGTAGGAATTTCTCTTCTGGTCCCATCTATTTGGAGTTCTGTAGGCTTCTTGTATGTTCATGGGCATCTCTTTGTTGAGTTTAGGGAAGTTTTCTTGTATAATTTTGCTGAATATATTTACTGGCCCTTTAATTTTGGAGTCTTTACTTTCTTCTATACTTGTTATCCTTATGTTTGATTTTCTCATTTGTCCTGGATTTCCTGTATGTTTTGGTCTAGGGGATTTTTGCGTTTTACATAATCTTTGACAGTTTTTTTTTGATGTTTTATATGGTATCTTCTGGTTCTGACAGTCTCTCTTCTGTCTCTTTTTATTCTCTTGGTGATATTTGTATATATGGCTCTTAGTCTCTTCCTTTGGTTTTCTATGTCCAGGGTTGTCTTCCTTTGTGCTTTGACCCTCAGAAGTGTGTATACTCCTGAGAAGTCAGAGGAGAATACCCTCTGCCCACAGTCCAGAGAATCACTAAATGCCAACTATGCCTGCAGGGTCCAAGAACCTACAGGAGCAATGAGGGGCAGTACCCTTTCATTCCTGCCCTCACCTAGAGCTGGAAGACAGTCTCCTGAAGTGCTGCCACAGCTGAGAGCAGAGGTAAGACCCACTTTTCTGCTTCCAAATGACCTGCCTTGTGGATTCAGGATACACAGTGGCAGAAGTCCTCTGGGTCAGGCCACTTCCTGTTTCTCTCTCTGCCTGGAAGTGAGCCGATACCTTCCCACAGTTCCCTGCACCCAAATCCAGTGGGGAAAAGAGCAGAACATCCAGAAGTGCAGACATCCTGAGGTGCCAGAACAGACTGCCATCTCTGAATACCTCAGCCCACATTCCTGGTCCAAGGGGAAACTGCACAGTGCCTTTCGACAAAGGGATATAGGAACAGACTGCTGCCAGTACCAGCAGTTATGGTCTGTGCCCAGGATGGACTGAATCAGCCAAACAGCTCCCTTCACCCAAATCCCATGGGGATGAGAGGTGGACCCTCATAAGTGTGGATACTCCTGAGGAGTCAGAGGAGACTACCCTCTGCCAACAGTCCAGACCAAAGTGGGAATCACATAGTGCCAACTGTTCTGGCAGGACCTACATGCCAGGACCTACATGAGCAATCAGGGGCAGGACCCTTTGATTCCTGCCTGCACCTAGAGCTGAAAGACAGTCTACAGGAGCACTGACACACCTGAAATCAAAGCACCTGTTTTCAGGAAAGGCTGAAAGGAAACAGGAAAACAGTTCTACAGGTGTGCTGACACAGAGACCTACAGGAGGGTCAAGAGAACACAAATACCAGCCCAAATTACTGTATCCAGCAAAACTTTCAAGTATCATAGATGGAGAAACCAAGATATTCCTTGACAAAACCAGCTTTGGGTTTTCTTTTCTTAGTTGCCTTTTTTTAACATTTGAAAAATGCCTTAAGGCTATTTTTATTCTAAAGTCATCTCAGTTTACTCCATCCCAGTGGCTCAACTTAGCTAATTAAGCTCAGACAATCTGGAATATAAAAATTCATAACTGAAGTGGGGGTCGATTTGAGACTACACACAAAGCGTGCCTCCTGCCTTACATGAGGTTAATTGCAGATTACCAACTCACATATTCAAGCCTATGCCTAGGCAGTAGATTGGGGAAATGCATGGTGAACTTCATGGAACAAATGTCTGTTATTTGGTACATGTTAACTTACAGCTTGGTTTCTTTGATTATATATCTTCCTCTCTACCACTCCCTCTCCCTCTCCCTCTCCTTCATCCTCCCCTCAACCCTCTGTCTGTCTGTCTGTCTGTCTGTCTGTCTGTCTCTCTCTCTCTCTCTGTGCACATGTTGTAGCAAATGTTAATGTCAGTTATCATTTATCCAGGCTGTCCATTTTGTTTATTATGACAGGGTCTCTCATGACATGGAACTTGCCAACCAGACTGGCCAAGCAGGTCTATGGATATGTCCATCTCTGCCCAGCACAGGGATTATAGGCACATGTTGCTATGACCAACTTTTCTTAATGGTAATGGAATCAAACACATCCTTTAACTCTTAAAAGACATGCATGTCACTGATTGAGCTAACAATATACCAAGAAAATAGTTAGAGGAAGCTATTTTTTTTAACATTCTTCTTATTTCTTTACATTTGAAATAATATCACCCTTCCCAGTTACCACTCCATATCCTTCAACCCATACCCCCTTTACACCATCCTTTTTACCTCAATGAGGGTGCTTATCCACCCCATTATGCACTCCTGCCTCACCCCTCTAACATCCCCCTACACTGGGGCATCAAGCTCCCCTCACCTCCCATTGATGTCAGATAATGCCATTTTCTACTACAGATGTATCTGGAGTCCTTGCTTTCTCCATGAATATTCTTTGGTTGGTGGTTTAGTCCCTGGGAGCTCTGGGTGGTCCAGTTAGTTGATACTGTTCTTCTTATGTGATTGCAAACCACCTTCATCTCCTTCATTCCTTCCACTAGGTTTCCTTGGCTTAGTCCAGTGGTAGGCTATGACTGTCTGTATTGGTCAGGTGCTAGTTAACAACCATATCAAGCTCCTGTCAGTAAAAAATTCTTGGAATCAGAAATAGTGTGAGGGTTTGGTGTCTGCAGATAAGATGGATCACTAGGTTGTGTAGTCTATGGATGTCCTTTCCTTTAGTCTGTGTTCCATTTTTTTTTTGTCCCTGTCTTTCCTTTGGCTTAAAAGTTTTAAGATACATGGATGGTTCATCCATCAACTCGGAGATGTGCCTATGTACTGGAGGTTGTCTCTACAGGTTTTATCTCCCCCATCGGGTATTTTGACTAAAGTCATTTCCATTGATTCCTGGAAGCCTCTTGCTTTCCTGGAGTCTGGGACTTTCTAATGGCTATTCTCAGTTCCCCATCCTCCACTCATATATGCTTCTCTTCAATTACTGATACTCTTTACTTCTTTCCTGTTCCTTCCAATATCAGTAGTTGCCGTGCCCACTCCTAGGTCCGCACTCCTTCTACCTGTTGTGATTATTTTGTTTCCCATTCTATGTACAATTGAAGGATTTACACTTGGTCTCCCTTTTTTTTAAACTGTTTATGATTTGTGGGTTTTATCAGGGAAGGCCAAGCTATACCACTACTGGGTATATACCCAAAGTAAACTCCTACATACAACAAGAACACATGCTATACTATGGTAATAGCAGCTTTATTTGTAATAGCCAGAAGTTGGAAATACCTACATGTCCCTCAACAGAAGAAAAGATACAGAAATTGTGGTATATTTACACAATGGAGTATTACTCAGCTATTAAAATCTATGGCTTCATGAAATTCACAGGGAAATAAATGGAACTAAAAAATGTAATCCTGGTTGTCTTTAAGGGAGTATTTATTATTATTACTATTATTATTATTATTATTATTATTATTATTATTATTTTGTGAAGGCAAACAAATGCCAGACTGCCCTTCAACTTATTCTGTAGATAAGAATGGCATTGAATATCTGAACATTTTGCCTCTACTTTATGAATGCTACCTTTTCAGATATGTAGTGCCATACCTACTCTATTCATGGAATCAGTCCTCTGGCCTGATGCATACTGGGTCAGAATTCTACCAACTGACCTGCCTTCTCATCTCCTCTTATTGTCTTTAGAGATCAGAAAATAAGGAGCAGGAAGGACCGTCCACATTTCACAGCCTCTACGTTCTTAGAAATATTCTGTTATGGCATATAGCTGTAGTCATCCTAAATGCTACAGTAAGAGTTTGTCCATAGTAAACTGCTCTGAACAGTTGTAGGATGGTGTCAGATCTTCTGTTCTCCCCTTCCAATACCAAACCTATTTCCCTTCCTATGTAACCCTCTACATAGGTATTGAGGAGATGGAACAGTTGGTAAAGCATTTGCCTTACAAGCATAAAGACACAGAATGTCACCAAACCTGTGGTAAAAAGCCTGGCAGAGGCAAATATATGTAATTCCAGTCATGGTTGAGATGGTTAGAGCTCTCTTACTAGGCAGTCAATCTTTTTTTCTTGGCATAATCGGTGGAAATTAAGAGACCTTGATGTACACACACACACACACACACACACACACACACACACACACACAGACACACACAAAAAAAAACATTTGTTAAAGTGCTTGTCTCATGTTCTAGTCCAGAACTTTCTTATCTTGACTGGTACTCTTTAAATTTCAAATTGAACCAACTCTCAGTTTCCACAGGAAGCATGGCCTAGACCATCCTTGAATGGTTCCATATCAGCTACTCACCATCTATCATGTAGTTATAGGACTCAATAATGTTAGGATTTTCCATTTCCTTATGTGACTTTTTAATCCACACTTATTTCTCCAACCTACATCAAAGGCTCCCTTGGGAAAAACTTTTTCCATTTGACATTTACTTGTGTTTTTTCTCCCTTTTGTTCCAAGAAACTAATGCACAGTGTAAGGCAAATCACAGATTCTCAATTAATAACATTGAGCAACCCTGTAGATGGTAAGAACATTTTTCTTCTATGATGTACGGGTATCAGAAATATGGAAAAACAATCTTTTCCTCATTTATTAAGAGCAAGGAAAGCATTGTATGATTTTTCCTTGAAGACATGAGAAAATGACTATTCTTCCTAGAGAATGGAACAACCATTAACAAAAACAAACAAAGAAACAAACAAACAAAATCATGTATCCAAACTGCACTAAGCAAATCTATGGGTTTACTTGGAAGGCTATAAGCATCCCCAGTATGGGATTACTCATAAAATTATGCATTACTCAAAGGCAAGACCAAAAGCCTATTCTAGGTTGAGTGGTAAATCACGAAAGCTATTTCATAGAGATTCAAATGTGAATTTCAAGCAGCTCAGCCAGTCACAAAGACTCTTCTTCTCAGAAGTTGTTAGTGATCTATAATCTTGCGATGGGGTCTTTTGAATCTTTTAAGTTTTGGGAGCTTCCTGATATCTGTGAGGTTTGGAAGGTGGGTTGTTTTTCTTTGTTTGTTTTTTGTTTGTTTTGTTGTTGTTTTGTTTTGTTTTTCTTTTCTGAATTTTAGGTACTTCTCTACGGGAAAAAACTGTTTTCATTGAAAGGTAATAGCTACACAACAGATGCAAGCTTGCATTATACCAACAGGTATGAATTTATATATCAGTTATAACTGTAGGTGTGTATAAACATAATTAGTGACAATGTTGTTTGCAACACTGCTGCTAATGGTAATGAAAGCCAAGATACAACATAAATTAAATGCATTCAAGAAATTGGGTAGAAAAATCATTTTCTGTCTACACAGGAGAAGGTCAATATTCAGGGTAGAGAACATTGTTGATTTTTCTGCAGAAAAATCCACATGGTGGAATGCTAAGTGAAAGAGATAGTGACAGAGCATCCCCAGAGTGATTTTGTGAAAGGAACATATGGATGATCCCAGGAACTTTCTCATGTAAAGCACTTGTTCCTCTACTAAGCCATCCATCCATACACTTACATGTGATTGTTTGTCATTAAGTGACATAGATTCTTTCATCTGCCTAGGAATTTTTTTACACATAAACAGTAAATATATACTCATTTTAACCACATTAGGAAAATGGGCTCAAAAAGAAGCTTCATATATTTTACCATGTATCATTCTAAGTGGTTAAAATTTAGTCTGTCTGGGCTATACATTTTTGTAATTATAAGCTAGTTATTTCCAAAATTCAACTATAAAAAATGTATCCCAACATAAATTCATTAACATATTGGTAAAGCTCCCCATTATTCCTGATGACCATTCCTTCTCAATTACCTTGTGGTTCAGCAAATCTTATTTGGAATCTGGAATCTAGTCCACATTTTCTACAGTCATTTTCAGTATCCCAAATGAGATTTCATTAGAGAAGTTTCTGTTTAAAGGGCTTCTTCTGTATCTAGGAAGTCATATTAGTAAACTGGTTAACATGGAAGCCGAGAGTACCTGAGTTCAATACCCAAAATGTACTTGAAAATGCTGGGAATGGGCTGTTGAGATAGTTCAGTAAATAAAATCACTAACTAGCCTTGCAGAATATCTGAGTTCAGTTCATGTATTGACATTATATAATGTCATATATAATGTCATATATTGACATTATATTCACAATTGCCTGTTAATCTAGCTCTAGGGAGTGGGACATTTTACTTAAGCTCCAGTGGGTTCAGAAACACATGTAGTACACATTAACTCACACAAGCATACACACAGAAAGAAAACTGAATACTTATATTGTAAGTACTGTGGAAGCAGAGACAAGTATATCCCTGGGGCTCACTAGTTAGCCACAATCACCACATCTCCAATGTCAAGTCCACTAAGAGACTCCACCACAAAACATAAGGTAATTTTAAACACACACACACACACACACACACACACACACACACACACACACACACACGGGGGGGTTCTAAAGAAAAAGCATTCTAAAGTGTAAGTAATTACTACAATTATCAATATAATAATCAACAATTATTTTTATTCCTACAGACCATCAAGGCTAGTCTAGAAGTAAGTGCCTCCCATGAAATTACACCTCCAAAGAGAACCTCTAAGGATATGGTACATGTATTCCACACCTAATTAAAGTCAATGCTGTCTCATATCTCTCCTTAATGAATCAAATAGATTTAGATGTTGAATTGTCAAAAGCTAATTACTCCCCAAATAAATACAGACTGAAGGTATGACATATCTCTCCATGATAATCATATGGAGTATATGCACATTGTGTTGCGAGGAAA
This sequence comes from Rattus rattus, assembly GCF_011064425.1. Classification (NCBI taxonomy): domain Eukaryota; kingdom Metazoa; phylum Chordata; class Mammalia; order Rodentia; family Muridae; genus Rattus; species Rattus rattus. Next base: position 123,455,498 of record NC_046154.1, on the reverse strand, counting down.
AAGTAATTATGTAACATTATGTAACAACACACCATGGTACAGTAGAGCTCGATTCTGTGAATCTATAAATAATAAAACCACACCAGGTGCTGCCTTAAATAAGCTGGGATCAATATTCACTTCCTCCAGCTCTGTGATTTTCGAACATCTGGTGCACCAACATTTGACAGGAAAGGGAACACAGCAAAGAGATTTCTTCCTTGTATCTTTCCCTGAGTGCTAATCAAATTGTGCATAATGGTAAGACAATTGTGTGGCCATTCATACTTAGAATCTTTTCAGAAGTGTGTTTTCATCCCTTCTTCCTTTCTGCATTCAGATGTGTTATACTTTTGTGTGTTTCCACACATCTTGAAAGCAGATGGTAGCAAACATATTTATATCCCTATTTCAAGGAAAGTATGACTTAAAACTCAGAAGCACAACTTGATGCCAATGTTTTAGTTGAGCCTGACTTTTGATAGGACATGAAGAGAAGCTGTCTTCTATCAATTTCCTCTGAAAATTGTTAATGTGTAGGAAATTTAAATGAAAATCTTGTTAAGACTCAGGAAATCAAGAACTCATGAAGCAAACAATTCAGAAGCATCAGAAGTCTCTGATCCTGACCAGATGCACAAAGCCCCTCCCAATTTATTAACTTGAATATTTCTTATATACATTTCAGTGTTATTCCCTTTCCCGGTTTCCGGGCAAACATCCCCTCCCCCTCCCCTTCCTTATGGGTGTTCCCCTCCCCACCCTCCCCCGTTGCCGCCCTCCCCCGACAGTCTAGTTCACTGGGGTTCAGTATTAGCAGGACCCAGGGCTTCCCCTTCCACTGGTGCTCTTACTAGGATATTCATTGCTACCTATGAGGTCAGAGTCCAGGGTCAGTCCATGTATAGTCTTTAGGTAGTGGCTTAGTCCCTGGAAGCTCTGGTTGCTTGGCATTGTTGTACATATGGGGTCTCGAGCCCCTTCAAGCTCTTCCAGTTCTTTCTCTGATTCCTTCAACGGGGGTCCTATTCTCAGTTCAGTGGTTTGCTGCTGACATTCGCCTCTGTATTTGCTGTATTCTGGCTGTGTCTCTCAGGGAGCGATCTACACTTCTGCACTTCTTTTTTGCTTCATCCATCTTGTCTAATTGGGTGGCTGTATATATATGGGCCACATGTGGGGCAGGCTCTGAATGGGTGTCCCTTCAGTCTCTGTTTTAATCTTTGCCTCTCTCTTCCCTGCCAAGGGTATTCTTGTTCCCCTTTTAAAGAAGGAGTGAAGCATTCACATTTTGATCATCCGTCTTGAGTTTCATTTGTTCTAGGCATCTAGGGTAATTCAGGCATTTGGGCTAATAGCCACTTATCAATGAGTGCATACCATATATGTCTTTCTGTGATTGGGTTAGCTCACTCAGGATGATATTTTCCAGTTCCAACCATTTGCCTACAAATTTCATAAACTCGTTGTTTTTGATAGCTGAGTAATATTCCATTGTGTAGATGTACCACATTTTCTGTATCCATTCCTCTGTTGAAGGGCATCTGGGTTCTTTCCAGCTTCTGGCTATTATAAATAAGGCTGCGATGAACATAGTGGAGCACGTGTCTTTTTTATATGTTGGGGCATCTTTTGGGTATATGCCCAAGAGATGTATAGCTGGATCCTCAGGCAGTTTAATGTCCAATTTTCTGAGGAACCTCCAGACTGATTTCCAGAATGGTTGTACCACTCTGCAATCCCACCAACAATGGAGGAGTGTTCCTCTTTCTCCACATCCTCGCCAGCTAAGAAGGCATAGACCAGCCAAGTTGCCTTGAAAGGCACAGATCATTTTGAATGCCTAAAGCCTCGCTGACCAGTGGAATCATGCAGAAATCCCATGTCTATATCTTCATCAGCCAAGGTCAGGGCTAGGATGGTCTCTCAGTGATTCATCTGATTTTGGGTCATTCCTGCTCCTGTAAGTAAACTTTGATCCATATCCATTAAATAACCCAAGTAAACTTATCAGTTCCCCAGGCTGGATTTTAGTGGTCTCTTTCCTATGGCTCCCTGTCTGAGGTGAATACAACATGTATCCTCATCATAAGAAACATAGGAAAAAGCTTCTCGCCTGTATTGCCTCAAGACCAGGCCAGCGTGGCAGAGCAGATGGCTATGTGCTGGAAGGCAAGGAGCTGGAGTTCTATCTGCGGAAGATCAAAGCCCGGAAAGACAAATAAACTGTCATAAGTCGTGTAAAAAAAAAAAAAAGAAAGAAAAAAGAAAAAGAAAAAGAAACATAGGAAAACTCCAGCTGGTTCAGTAGGTACTCTTCCAAGTAGCTGTGTTTTCCCAATGACGCTAGCAGGTGCCAGCATTGGGATGGGGTCCTTCACTTCCTGCCCTTTTAGATCTTGCATGTGCACCTCACTTTATTTCCACAGTTCTCTTTTCAGTACAGTCCCTGGCACTCCCATGTGAAAAGCACTATTCCAGAAACACATGCTTGTGTAAGAGTACATTGGAAGAGTCCCATTCAATAAGGCCACAGAGACCGGAATCACTGCAACACACAAGGGGTTTATTGTTCCAATGTACATTGGGACCACCAGCACACAAGCAAAGGAGACCCTGAGCTCACAAAGCACACTTTTCACACACATTTTGGTGCAGAATTCAGCAGTCACCTGACTTGGACGGCTGCGATTGGTTACCCTGTACAACATTTAAAATTATTGGTCAACTGGAATGGGGAGGTTGTCTCCTTCTTTTGGCCCTGTCCTGCCCATCTTGTGGAATTTGTGGTATTTCCTGGCATTGTCTTTTTTCCAAGTCTCTTCCCTCTCTGTCCACACCCTAGGCAGGGTGGTTCCCTGTTTAGGCCATTTCCTTATTTGTCCTTCACCCAGACAGGGTGTTGGCCTGCTATTTCTGTCAGGGCTCTCACCACCCCACCTCACCCCCATTTTCTTAAGACCATTTCAATCCTGAAATGAGGTCTCATTCTGTCCTAATTTCTGGTACTGTTGCCGCAACATTAGAACTTGTACAGTGTTTATGCGCTCTCTGATAAAGGCTAGCAAGCCATTAAGGATGCAAGGGCCAATAGTCACCAGCAATACCAGGATAATAAGGGGTCCTAATAATGTTGATATTAGCTTAGTAAGCCAAGGGGAAGAATTAAACCATGATTCAAACTCACCTGACTCTTCTTTCACTGCTCTTCCTTTTGTCTAGTCCTGCTCTGACTTTGGCTATCATATCACAATTTGTACAAACCACACCCCAACTTTTCTCTTTAGCCATCTAATTTGGTTCTTTACCTTTCTGAGTGAACCTGATCATTGTGTTATAGGTATCATTTACTCAGAAAGTATCTCAATGCCTTCAGTTCTGGTAGGGCTCCTCAGTAGGGGGTGGGGGTGTCTCCCACAAGTGACACCTCTGTTCAGGGAATGCACACCTACTGCGCACACACTCCAACCCCCCAGCCCAGAGTCCTCTTTCTTTGACATGGGCAGTTTGCTTCCACCAGCACTCCTGTCCCAGGTGCGGATATCCCACAAGACAAGTCCTGCCTCCAGCTGAAACAGGTCAAAAAAAAGTAAAGTCAGGCCACCAGGGCAGTCAGGGAGGCAGCCTCAGCTCCAGTTCCAGTTCCACAGTCCAAGTTGACAGTCTGGCACATGGAGGGAGCAGGAGTCCCGAGGGAGTGAGGCTTCTGTATTTTTCACATGGGATGTATGCATCAGGGCTGCAATACCATTAACATCACCAGGAAGGGTCCCTTCCACGGGGGTTCCAGAGACTTCGCCTGATGACTCTAGACATAGATTCAGTCTCTAGTCTGGAAATGGTGAGGGGTCTCTTGCATTCCTGGAGAATTTAAGGCAGACAGTTTGGGCCAAATCTCATATTATATTTGCTGAAAGGCTTGGAGCCTCAAGAGGAGGTTCCTATCAGTGAGTTGGGATATCTCTGGTGGGGCGGCCCAGTGGACACCAAGGGAGTTGGGTTATCAAGGATGATCTTAAAAGGGGTCAGTTTGAAATGGTAGGGGGTGTTCCAGGCTTGGAACAGGGCCAGGGGAAAGAACACCACCCACTAAGCACCAGTTTCCAAGGTCAATTTCATTAAGGTCTATTTCAGGTTTCTGTTCATTCTCTCTACCTGCCTTGAACTCTGGGGACATTATGCATTAAGGAGCTTCCAAAGAGTCCCCAATATCTTTGACAATGCCTGACTTTCCTTAGAAGCAAAAAAAAAAGTAGGGCCATTGTCTTATCTAATTACCTTGGGGACCCCAGACCTCCAGAAGATTTCTTCTAATATCTTTTGTCTGTCATGGTAGCTGTTTCCTGCCAGGTGAGAAAAACCTCAACCCATCCACAGAAAGTATCTACAAACATTGGAAGGTATTTGTAGCCATATATTCCTGGCTTAACTTCTGTAACTTCAACTTCCCAACAAACTCCCTAGGTCTCTTTGCCCTGTTTGTTTGCTAAGCATTCACTTGCTGACACATCTTACACTGTTCTACTGTCTCTCTGGCTAAAAACCTAAAGTCTATTATATATACCTTAACTACCTGGATAAGCTTCTTATCTGCTAAATGAGTCCATTTGTATATTTGGCAAAGTGAGTCTTTCGTTCGTTCTGTGGGGAGTATAGCTTTCCCCTCAAGTCTGACATTGTCTTTCCACTTCTAAGCAATTTGGGCCTTTCTTCTATTGTGCATTCTAAGTGAGGCCATCCCTTAGTCTGATCCCAGTTTCCAGTGGCCGTCTCTTGCAGGCCCACAACCAGGATAGGTTCCTGCATAGCCATTTCTTGAGCCACTTGATCCTCTTTGGTATTGCCCCGTCCCCCTGAATCACTTGCCTCCTGATATCCTAGGCAATTAATAATACTCACAGTTGCTGGCTTCATCAGGGGATCCAAGAGATGGCAAAGACGTCTGCACTGATGTGCTGGGCGGAAGAGGTTCAGCCATCCCAGATGACATTTTTGTTGTCCACCATGGCAGCACCCACTCATCTCTGATCTTCATGAAGAGAACTGTTCCTGTCTGTAGATAAGGTAGCCTTAGCTTTCAGCAGGGGTGGATCAGTCAGTTGCAGAGGTCTTCCCTCCACCCGTGAGCTTCTGCCATTACTTGACACTTGTGCTGTGGTGATTCAAGGTAGGGATTGGTCAGTAAGGTGACCAGATTGCCCCCAATCGGTGGAGAATCTAGTCCATGTCAGCTGAACAGTGGTCCCATTCTCTGGGTCATTTCATTCAAAGGCAAAGCATTTTTGACTTTGGAGTACCCAGCTCAGGCAGAAGAAAGCACCTTTCAAGTCTAAAATGGTGCACCAAATTCTGGAAGGTGGCAAAGAATGCAAGAGTGTAGGGATTAGGCACAGTAGTACAGAAGTCAGCTACTATATCACAGTTTATCTTTCTAAAGTCCTGGAGTGGGTGATAATTGTTATTGCTTGGCTGGCAGGAGTGGTGTGTTCCAAGCCGAATGGCACTAAGACCACCCCAAGCTGGAAGAGCTGGGAGATGTGTAGCTTAATTCCTTCTCATGCCTCCCTCAACATCAGGTACTGGTGCAAGGAGACAGGGTCTTAAGCTCCATATACACAACCTGATATGCATACACATGGCTGCCAGATATGCATAAACATGGCCTCACCCAGACATTTAAGCCCACACAAGCCAATTTGGAGAGCAAATCTCTCCTGGGCACATGATCGGGGACAATCAGTAATGACCATGAACGAGTAGAATACCTGGCCCATGCTCAGGTCTACAATTCTTCGGATAGTCCATGAATTTTATTTTTTTTTTTTCCTGGAGACTGGCCTGTCAGCTTGGAGGACTTAGTGTTGGGCCCCAATATTCACCAAGACATTCATGGGTTTCCCTTCCACTTTCATAGTTACCCTGGGTTTGGAGAGGGGGTCCAGACCCCATTCTGTCTTCCCCCAGGGCTAGCACCATTGTGGTTTTTGGGAGCACTTTTCACATGATCTGAGATTTCCTGCTTCCAGCTTCTGTTCGTTAGGGCACTCTCGAGCAATAGGCGCACTTGTCCTTTTGATAGGTTCTGTCTCTATTCTTTGTGTTCCCTAGATATTGTAGCCAAGATCCTACAGCAAATTCCTTTCCTGTCACTTTTCTTCCTGTATCTCCCTTTCATCTGTAGCCAAGATCCTACAACAAATTCCTTTCCTGTCACCTTCCTTCATGTATCTCCCTTTCATTTTCTTCCTTTCTCTTTCTCTGTTCCTTCTTCTCCTCTGTCTCCCTGTTATGGTAAACTTGTTCATCAGCTTGCACTAAAACCCTCAACGACTGATCCTTTAGTCCCTCTAGCCTCTGAAGTTTTTTCTTGATAGCTCTACTGTGACTATGGCTTTTATAGATTATAAAAGCCATAGTCACAGTAGCTTTGTGTTCCTTGCTGTGGGAGTCATAGTGTGTATATCGGCAGAATGCCTCCATAAGCCACTCTAGAAAGGGTGAGTGTGACTTCTCTGGTCCTTGGTTAACCTCACATACCTTTGTCAAATTGGTGGGTCATCCTGCAAATGCCTAGAGACCTGCCAACAGAGTCTGGTGGTAGACCTTTGGTCTCTTTACCTCCTGCCATATTAGTAGCCCCAGTAAGGTCTAATCAGCTAAAATCCACTGTTGATGACAGCCTGGTCAATCAGTGGTGGCCTCATGTTTGAGGGAACATACTTTCCTGATTGCCATTCTCATCTGGGTCCACATGGCCCATCCCAGTCCTGAGGGTCCCTCCCTATGCTCCCCCCTAGATGGAGTCTGAAGAGGGGCCGTGGGAAATGGGGTCATGGTAAAGGGGTGGAAGATCCATTAGCAACAGATTCACAGTAGAAGACTCCTAGAGAATGTTCTTAACAGATTCATTGGTCTCTATAGGGTTCTTCTTCATGTCCAGTACCTACAAGAGTCTTGGAGACAAAAGCTTTTATACAAGAATGATGGGGGGAGGCGGGGGCGGCCGGATGAACCAGATGTGCCGACCCCAGGGTCACGCACCTGTGTCCATTTCTGTCCCATTCCAACTGCCAGTGATGGCTGTTTGGGCCCAATGCTCCAGCGCCATCCATTTTCAGGGCTAGTTGTTCTCCACTATATCCTTCCAGGTAACGATATAGAGCACTCTGTCTCAGTACCGGAGGGATTCTGGCCTAAAGATCATTTCCTCTAGTGGTTAACTAAGATGCTTAACAGGGTAGATTCAGTCTATCCCATGTCCAAAAATAGCATCAGTCACAGTCCACGTCCAATAACATAGAGAAAGCCAATCCAAACAGTTTCACCCGTCATGGGTACAGAACAGGACTGAAGTCCAAAAACATAGAGAAAGACAATAAACAGAGAGCTTGCTCCTCTCACAGGCACAGAATCCAGGTTCGGTGACCTGCCATCTTATGCTAGTATCAAGTCCAATAAGTTCTAAAAGGAGCAGAGTTCTCCCGACTCCCTCCATACCAGACCAAACCAGACCAGAAGCTCTCTAAGTCTTACAAATGCTTGCAAGCAAACCAAAAGTGAACCAGACAGCACAGTCCAAGTCCCCAAACAATCAGACAAACAGAAAGAACAATGCGCTCCTGCTATGAGTGCTACAGAAGACAGGGGAACCTACCAACAGGTTACAAAAATGAAACAGAAATCAAGAAGACACACACAAAAAAATGACCACCCAGCGACTGTCACAGAAGAAAAACAGACTCACATGTCCGGGGGCGGGATCCCCCTGTGCCCAGATGGAGATCAAATCGAAACTACAGACTGAATGCAGCCACCTGAACAAAAGAAAAAAATGCACACGATAGACTGGGATCGCACATTACCTTGCTCGAGTAGTTGGTCCTCTGATTCAAGGCATCTGGGTCCTAATCCCGGCCAAGGAACCAGAAGTAAAAATCCTTCAGAAGATACCTGCGCAATGAGGCCACAGAGACCAGAATCACTGCAACACGCAAGAGGTTTATTGTTCCAACGTATGTTAGGGTCACCCAGCACACAGGCAAGAGGAGACACTGAGCTCACGAAGCACACACTTTTTATAAACATTTTGGTGCGGAATTCAGCAGTCACCTTACTTGGACGGCTGCGATTGGTTACCCTGAGTAACATTTAAAATTATTGGTCAATTGGAATGGGAAGGTTTTCGCTTTCATTTGGCCCTTTACTGCCCATCTTGTAGAATTTGTGGTATTTTCTGGCATTGTCTTTTTTCCAAGTCACTTCCCTCTCTGTCCTCACCCTAGGCAGGGTGGTTCCCTGTTTAGGTGATTTCCTTATTTGTCCTTCCCCCAAGCAGGGTGGTGACCTGCTATTTCTGACAGGGTTCTCACACTTGCTTGACAAAGCTTTTCAAAAAAGATGAAAGAAATGGTAAATCATTCATACTGCCCAGTGAAGACATTGCTTTGCATTTTTGTTACATAGTTCATTCTCTGAACAGGATGCTTCACTCAGGTATATATTTTCCTTTCCTTTGCTTTGAGGGAAAATATACAATTTATACATACAGTACAAATGAATAAAAGCTGTTAGTGCAATGACCAGGTATGTTTGAGAAAGTCTGTTAATGTAGACAACCTCTCATGTTCTTTCTAAAGTACACCGTGAATAAAAAGTTTTATAGTATTACTCATTAATACATATTTTGTATTGAGTAAAATGACAGTGTCTTCCATAAAAATACTCTTTGGAGATTCCTCAGTCAATAAAGTGCTTGCCATATAGGCATGCACACTTGAGTTACATACCCAGTAGCCAGGTAAATGAGTCTTATATGGTAGTACATATGAGTATTCCCCATGTCAGGGCAGTAGAAATGGGTGAATTCCCTGAGGCAACATGGCCAGTCAACCTTGATTACTAAGGAAGATTTTAGCCATTAAAAATCTTGTTTCTGAATGCAAGTCAGATGTCTCCTGAGAAACCGCCCCGTAGTTGAACTATAGCCTATCTATGAATGCATATCCACATGAATTTATGCAGCTACAAACACATACAGAGATATGTACACAAAATGCCTCTGATCAATTCCAACTGAAATGTAGAGGCCTCCATTTTAGAGAACTTCTGAAATTACATATGTCAATGTAATGCCAATCAGGCTATCTGTTACCTTTCTATATCAGAAATGTGGGCTCATCCACCAAGAACATACAAGAGAAAACCAACAACAATAAAGATTTATATATTAATCTTTCCTCTTGTGACATAACTGTTATGCCGCCTGAAGTTCACTAAACTCACTATGATTCTGTTTCTTCATCTATACACTGGACAAAGGCCACCACGGTTTGGCTATAGTTTGTCGTGTAAGGGTTTCTTGATTCCTCGTGTGGTGGAACTTGTTATCGACACCACTTTAGAGTTGTTGCTAAATAAAAAGTACTTAAAAAACTACAGCATCTACCCTCACAAAGGGCTAAAATAAACATCATGTTGTGAACAAGATGTCAGAAGAATGAATATGCTTAAAACCCAGCTCTTCTGATTGCTCTCTGTCCCCTGTTTGATGATTTGACCTCCTCCAGCCCACATGCTCATACCACTATGCCTGTCAGTATGAGATGCTCATCAGAGACAAGATAATGACAACGCTATACTTTTGAGTATCCAAAAAAAAAAAAGAAAAAAGAAAAAAGAAAAAAACAGAGAGTAAAATAATCTATTCCTCCCAAATCAGCGGTCTAATAGAGAAAACTTGTTGATGTGATAATTAGTCTAAACCAAGTGCTTGTGTTCATGGTGTCCAGAGTTGTTTGAGTCAGAGTCTGTGCCCTTGCAGCCTTCAAAGTTTCTGGAAGCCCTATACACCAATTAAATAGTCAAGGAAGAGTGAAAAGCAGAGAACTGAAATTTATTCAATGTGGCCACACAAGTAAGGAAAGCAATTAAGATGTGTTATGACCCCTAATCACATCACAAAGAGAACTATGAATAATTAAACAGTCTTGGTTAAGAGGTGGTCCTGCCCATCAAGAACCCATCATTATCTGAGACCCAGTCTCTCCTACACAGTATTGTGAGAGGTTATCAAACCATTTGAAATCTCAACCTGAGAAACAAGTTCCTTGTCTAGGTTGCAACAGGGACTTAGCTTTTGCCTTCCCGCAGCTTGATACCTGGAGAAATTCTGATTTCTTGTTATTCACCTATCTCAAAACTGTAAGAGTTAGACTGAGGAGCACAAATGTCTCCCTTGAGAATATCTTTGCTTCTATCAGGGTACTTACAGAATGTAATCTAAAAAATCATTTGGAATTCAGAAAAAAAAAAAAGAGAGAGAGAAAAATTGCAGGACTGTCACTGATACCACCAAGCTGCAGAGATATCGCAAGTACCCTGTGCTCCCTAGGAAGTGGCATCAATCCAAGTGGCGTTGCAGGAAGTTATACCTGCTTCTGTTCTTCCTGCAGGTCAGGAGGTGAATTCAATAGAAGTCATGTAGAACCAATGAAGCACACTGGAAAAAATTCAACATTAGTCACCTGCTCAATTCTCACTTTGTCTCTAGGAGTATCCCCAACAGGAGGTTGGTAAACAAGTAGCCACTGTAGACTAAAAACAAGATTGATGTCCAATCCAGAATACTTGGAACTCCTGTTATAAGTACTGACATGCACACCCTACTGGGTGCCTTTCACTAACCTCTAGCTAACAGGCTTGTTGATGATTTAGTTTCCCATCTGGGAAAGTGAGTTTAGAGGTATACTAGCTCAGAAAAATAAATGGGGATGGCGATGGTCACAATTCCTGTTTCCCATCTTTTCTCAACCACTGCTCACAATCTATGAGCCTAATTACAAACCATTTCTGCAACCTTACACAGAAGTTGATAAGAAGAAACCAACAACTCTTTTATGAGACAAATCATATTCAAAACCCCTACAATATGTTGTCCACCTGTAGCACTAGGGTCTGAAATCTTCGCAAAGCCCCTACCAGGTTAATTTATTCAGTGGCCTGGCTGTCTTTCAGTCTTTAGTAATAAACCTAAGAAAAGTCCCTGCCCCCCAACAATCCAGTCCAATGTCCCTATTAAATCTCATACACAAAATCGTTAGAAATCTAAATGAGGGACAAGTAGATATCATTTGGGTGGTGGCAAGACACATGTAGGATGAAATGACCCTTGACTATAGTTTAGAAACCCAGAAATCTCATGGAAAAAAGTGAGGCACAAGTCTACTGCTGTGACAAAACACCATGAGCAAAGCATCTAATAGAAGAAAGCATTTAATGTGGGGACTTATTGTTTCAGAATGTCATAGTCCATGAAAAAGAAGCAAGGAATTTGGTAAAATGAACAACTGAGAGCTCACAGCTTGTTCTTCAAGTTGGAGGAAAAGAATGATAACTTGGAATGGTTTTTAAAACCTCAAAGCCTGACACCAATGACACATCTCTTCTAAAAAAGGCTGTACTTCCATATTTTTGCAAAATAGTTTTACCAACTAAGGAGCAAATAATCAAAAGTAGTAACCTATAGACTATTCTCATTCAAACCACTATATTCTGAATTTCACTCTATGATAGAATCCTGAAGAAGTAGGTTCTAACATCAGAGCATAAATTCCTCCGCCTCAAGATGGATCAATTTGCCATTAGGAGTAAGATCAAACAGGAAAAACAAAACAAAACAAAACAATACAAAACAAAACAAAACAAAAGCTTTCACCTTCCATGTCATTTTTTGTAGGCCATCACCAGCCAAAATGCCTCCAAATTTAAGGATTACCTCAAATGATCTAATCAGGAAAAACCCTTCACAGGTGTGTCTAGCAAATATATTTAGGATGATTTTAGTTGTAACTAAGTTGACAACCAAGATTAGTTATCACATGCACCCTGGGCAAGCAGATAGGAGAACTGGCCATATATAGACCAGAGCACAAAGCATGTTGAGGATTGCTATGTCTTTCTAGAACATTTCATTAGTATTGACCCTATTTAACAGGATAACCCATACCATCCATGTAAAAAATTTTATATGCTTCCTGAGGTAAACATTTCACTACTGCCCCACTGTACCATCTTATCTGTTAAATACTTCAATATTTCCGTCTCTGTGTTGTCACCCTGACAAGAATTAAGATATTGTAATGAAACTCTGTGTACCTTGCTTTGACTATTTGACTCTCGAGATGGTTGTAACAATTATCCCTTCAGATTGGAATTCCTCAAGACATAAATTACTTAATATGTTTAAAGCAAGTCCAAATCCAATCAGAAATTAGTTCCTTCTGTCCTAACCTCCCATTGTAACTCGTACATTCATCAAAGTGGTTTATTTCACACATCCTTTAACTACATTATTTTTCTCCTCAGTGTTACATTTGGATCCATTGACAAAGAAAGAATATGTGATGTAGGCCCTCAGTGAACTTACCATGCAGTGATAGAAAGGAATAATTGTCCCTTTGAGTGCCCTTCCCTTAGAGTATGAACCTGAAAACCTGATACACCTGGCTCTACCAGCCTGTTGCATCAACCACAGGACTCTGAATGTAAATCCAACTCCTTCCCTGGACTTCTTTCTTCTTCTCTCCCTATTCTTATCCTTGTGAATGGATGTAGTTAAACTCAGCCCCGAGACACACACACAGAAAGATTTCCATAAAAATTGTAAATTCCATTAAGTTGTCAATAATTACACATTATTATTGAGCACCTAAATAAGCCAACACTTTTTTGTTTTTTAATAAATGAAGCAAGGTGAAATATTGTATGCTGTCAGCAAGCAGAGATAGTCTAAATGATCATTTCTCATATAGGTACTTGTTGAATGGTACTTGTTCTGAAATCTATAAAAGATCTCTTCCCATCCCCCAGGTAATGTGCAGAAGCAAGCACTCAATGGCTGCCCAATATATTTTATATCTTAGTGTCTGATTATTATTGTAGTGGAATTATCTCTGAGTACTTTCTTTGAACTGAAAGATTCTTAAGTGCTTTGATCCATGCACAGGACCTGCCATTAATGGCTAAAAGACCACAAAAATAAGGAAATTAAAAGCACTGGCATCTCTTGATTCATATCCTGCCTCTTACAGGATGTGGGTACTTATCTGTGCTACTAGGAACTGGAAGGGAATCTCAGTACACTAGTTCTAGAAGCTGAAAATAAACAATGATAAATAATTAGAACAAGGAAGAAACTGTCAGTAGAGGAGTTCAAAAAGCAGGGGGTATTGTGGAAGGCATGTCTTCTTTTGTGGTTTAAAGCTCCATGGACTCATGTTGCTCAATGCAACAGTGTTTTAAAGTTCATTCCCTCCACAAGAGCAGTAAATGTCAAAACCAGGCTATATTTGTAAATGAACCTGGACATAAACTTTGTAAACACAGGATAGGCCTCTATACAGATATGCTGATTCTATCTCTGAGAATGACTGTTCCTTGTGTTCAATCACACCTCCCTAGGGATCTTCCACCTGCTAGGCTCCTTTGCAAGATATGTGAAAAGCAAGAGAGCATGGAGATATGGGCTCCAATAATCCACTTCCATATCCCAGGTATCAAGATCTAGTGACCTCTGAAGTCCTTCAGGATGGGGGTTGCATGATACAGTTGTGGCTTTGTGGCATAGCATCCCTACCAAATTAGGCTCAACTACCCAGCCCCAGTGCGCCAAATAAAAAACATAATTAATAGTGAAAACAGGAGAAGAAGGGTTATTCAATTTAGCCTCATGAGGAAGAAGATTGAAGGGATCTAGTGAACCATCCTTACCATGAACATACTCTGAGTCCTGATAGAATGTACAGGTTTAAACAGAGAATGAGAGATGTTCATAATTGGTCCTAGTCCAGATCGGATCCTGCCCATCATCAACCTATCATTGTCTTTGCTCCTGTCTGACTTGAAATAAAGTCTATAACATTTGTCATAATTAGGCAAAATCACTTTTTGAATAAATATACTCAAACACACACTCAAATACGCACTAACACACACACACAACACACACACACACAAACACACACACAAACACACACACACACACACACACACACACATACACACACACATACACACACACACACACTTTGTTAGCACCAGGTTCTGTGTCCCTTTCTACTCCCAGAATGAGATACAAGGAGAAATTTCAATTCCTTTGAATTAACTTTTGAATAGTCCTATAATCAAAGGGAGGGGCCAAAATATCTTTAAAATATCTTTACTCCTTCCAGAATGGTGACACACAATGCAGAAAAGATCAAGAGCATCCACGGGGGCCAAAGAATATTTCACCTAAATCCTAGAAACTATGATTTAGTTTCCTGTATTGTGGACGAGGAGCCTTTTCTGATTCTTAGAATTCTAATTGGTCTGGACTTGGACAATGGTCTCTTAAGACCTCTCTCTGTTTAGGCTACACAAATCCACCAGGCACAGCATTGAAATTTATTTCTTTCACTTGGAACCTTAGTTCATAAAGATCACTTAACCATGCATTACCCTGGCACACAATGCACAGAGGCTATACAGAAGATCACAGTCCTATAGCTATAAAATCAAGTTAAGTTTAATGATATTTACCCATTAGAAAAGAAAGAGGAAATTCAAACTTTCTTGTAAGTGGCCTGCTGTTATAGTCCCCAGAAAAATCCCCCAAAACTCTAAAAGAGCAAAAAAAAAAAAAAAAAAAAAAAAAAAAAAAAAAAAGGAACAAAATAAAGCAAAACAAAATGTTTTTGAATAGTGTTTCTCAGCTTCAGATACAGAGAAGCTCATGGCCAAATTTGCAATGGCCCCCTTATACCTGACAAAAACAGTAGTTTACCAGTTTCTGTTCTCATTGTCATGACACAATGCCTCACAAAAGCAACTTTCCAAAGTAACGGTTTATTTTAACTCACCATGTGAGCATCCTTGGCATTAAAGCTATGTTAACAAAAGCTTGAAGCTGTTAGCTATATTATTATCCACAGTCAGGAATCAGAAATCAATGAATGCTGGTGGTACTCAGTTTACTTTGTCATAGAACTCTGCTGCCTACCGTTATGGTGGCTTCTTCAATGGCAGTTATCCCAGTCTAAAAATCCCCTCAGAGACATGTACTGAGGCTTATAACCTAGGTGATTCCGAAGTCTATCAAGTTGACAGAATTAACCATCAGAACTATTATCAATATATATGGAGAGATGAAGAAAGGAGGGATGTGGTAGAAAAAGGAAGAGGAAGACAGGTAAAGAAAGGGAAAAAGAAGAAAACAAAGCACAGGATTGGAAGCATTATGAAGAAAAATCTTAAAACTCATCTACTTACCGTGCTTTCCATTCAAAAGGTGCCTTCCCTAATCTAAAAATAATGTTATACAGGTTGAGCAGTTACAAAATCATTTCCTGGGATGAATAACAAATGTGAGTCATTGCTGATTAAAATGAAGTTATGTATTTCAGAAACATCAGACAAAAACTAGGGACTCACTCAGAAAATACTTGAAGCAATCAACCAAGAAGATGGAAGCCTATAAATATGAAAATGACATAAGTACTGACTGCATAATAAGTAACCCACCTCAGACCAAGGACTGCAATATGGAACCAAAGTCTGTGCACAATAAATTAATGACAACTGAAACAAGGTCATTCATGGATGCTTCCTTCTTGGGATTTATACTAGTTCCTTAATGTTAGTTAATGAACCATTCCAAGGAGAATCTTTGTGTGCCTTATGTCTGTATGCAGCATTTTAGTACATATGTCTATTCCTAGTTAATATACAAGATGATCTGTGACTTGTATATAAAGAATATTTATTATCTCACTAAGTATTTCTATAAACCTATTACATGGTGATGATTTATCAAATCCTCAACTCCTCTCATCACATAACTTAACAGCTGATCCAAAACAATGTTGGATGTCAAAGATATACTAGTACAAGAGAAACCTAAAATATAGCATATAATGGATGGTGTTTTGCTTGTTACTCTGAGGAAATACTTGGCAAAAAACACTTAAGGAAGGAGAGGCATACTATGGCTCATTTTTGAAGGTAGAGCCCATGAAGGCATGAGACAGGAATGTGAGGTACTGGTCTCATTGAATCTGTAATCTGGAACCAGACAAAGATGAATATTGGTATGGAGATCACTTTATTTTCTATAAAGATTTATTTATTTATTATATATGAGTACATTGTAGCTGTCCTCAGACACACCAGAAGAGGGCATCAGATCTCATTACAGATGGTTATGAGCCACCATGTGGTTGCTGGGAATTGAACTCAGGACCTCTGGAAGAGCAGTCAGTGCTCTTAACCACTGAGCCATCTCTCCAGCCCATCACTTTATTTTTAAATGTGGTCCAGGACCCCAGCCTGTAAGATTTTGCTACCTAAAACTAGGGTGTCTTCTCACCTAAGTCTAGAAACTCCTTCATGGACAAGCTCAAAGATTTGTTTCGATGGCTATTCTAGATCTTGTCTAGTTAACTGTCAACATTAATCCATAAGTCAGCAAACATTTGGATCTCCTAGGAAGACAAGGATTCTGCAGTTTACATCTCTTAATTGCAGTGACTTCCAGAATAGACAATAAGATGCAATTGGACCTCACTTCCTTAGATGTCAAAAGAGTAGTACCTGTTTCAGAGAAATGCATAATCTACTTAAAGAGGAGAAGTCATTTATCCTCACTTTGTTTTGGGGTAACTAAAGCAAATGGCCTTTTGTCATTGTAAGTGACAGAGTCAGATACAGGATCCAAGCTTGAGCTCATGCTGGTTGTGGGAAAGGCTCCTAGTGCCATTCTCACATCACTCAAAGATCATCACTTATAAATTCCAAATAGCCACCCTCAGCCAATCTCTCCTACTCTGTGCTTGGCGGTTGTTTTTGCTACAAATAAATAGGGAATCTTGGAGGTTGTAGATAGGCAAATTTCACTGTTTGCCATTGTTATGCAATGTGTAGTTGTAACAAATCATCACTTTCTGCCGCATTCATAAAATTATGATGAATTATTCCATAACAATTAAAATAGAATCACTTAAGGGCTCCTGGCCCCAGGGAAGTTACTCTAGTTCCCTCTCTACAAATATGTGCAAATGCAAAGAAGTACTCCGTCTAGGAAAAGGGAACCAGATCTATCTTGATAGTCTGGAAAGAACCAGAAACTGGGTCTCAGAACAAAAGTGGGCTCATCAGCTCTTACTGGAAAGATGGAGAGAACACCACTGAGCGGTTTGAAAAGATCCAGCATGTTTAAAGAATCACATAGTTCAGTAGGCTATAAAACAGATGTTTTGGGAAAAGATGCTAGAACGCTCAGTTGTCAATGTCCTCCTCAAATTTTGCCTGAGGCACTGCACTATACACCATTTTAGTGACCCTGAACTATGTTAAACATCTTTGAACCAAAGCCTCTCAAACAAGAAGCCAGGTAGTAAATTGAATCTTAGTAAGAAAGAGGTGTATTCTGAAATAAGTCCACACAATTAGATGTATCATAACTGGACATTGCTCTGTGGACGGACCCACCCAGATTTCCAGATTGCTTCATCGCCATCTCAGAACATAGCTGCATCCAGTTCTTAGGAAATATCCTAGGCAGGGGTAGGATCTATGAAGGAAAAATTGATCACCATAGTCATAGTTTTATAAACCTAAATTCTCGCCTTGAAAGAGACAGAACATCATTAGTATCATCATTTGAACCATTTGTTCAGGGACTTTTCATAGATAATGAAAATGAAGTATTGGGCTCAAAGGAGGAAAACTAGGAAGCCTTAGCAGAGAGTTGTGGGGAAATAAAAAACAAGAATATAACATTTGAATTATAGAGGCCAGGTAAGTAGTTCCATTGAAGGTGAAGAAGATGAACATACTCCACTAGTGAGGTTGTCTGAGATGTGTCTTTGATCTTTTCCCCTCTAGCCTCTCCCTCTAAGCTTCTTAGAGTCCACAAATAGACCGTATAGCACATGGGAAAACATGCAGCAGTCCAGTTCATGTTAAATTAATGCCTTTAGTGTAAGACTTCAATGCAAAAGAACACTTGGAACTTAGATGATTCACTGTGTCCATGTGATTGGATTATGACTTAGCCCCTACTCACTTTGCCATAAATCCTTGTATTGAACTCACAACTTTGAAAAGTTCTAGGACCCTGAAAGTGGAAGTAGATTAATCTATTGTGTGTGTTTATCTGGTCCAATAAACATAGCCTTATGCTTCCTCACATTGTAACATTCCACTGAGCACATAATTATAATGTGTGTCAGGAGAAGTTCATGGAATAAGAAGGATTTATTTTGCTACATAAAAATAACATCCACAAGACCTGTCAAAATGGAATGTGATATTTCCATTGATGAGGCATAACACAGAAGCCCAAAGTGAAATATATACTCAAAGTTTAACATCAAGACTTGTGCTTTTTGCATGCCTAAAGAATGTGAGACAGATGGTCAGAGAAGTCAAACAGGTGTCCTCATGTAGATTTTGTCTTTCTATAGAAAGACATATATATATATATATATATATATATATATATATATATATATATATATATACATTCTTGTACAACTACATAGAAAAGAGTCTTTTAAAATATTTCTATTAAAAACCCACAATAATTGTGACCCTATTTACCCTTCATGAATATCAGAGATCATTGGTGCCATAAGTTCAAAAGTCAGACCTTTGCAGCATTCCTTTCAGCTGAATACTGGGACATCCTTCCCTCAACACCAAAATGTTGGTTGGAAAAATCAAAGAAACATGATGGTAAATACTGAACACAGAACTACATTTTTAACCTTAGAGAATTTTTCATTGTCTCCATGAATAAAAGAATGGATGCATACCTTGGAGAAGGCTATTCTGTGGCCCCCAACCTACTGGCTTTCACGGACTGCTGAATGTGTCCATTAAACTGGAAAAGTTTCAAGGGAGGGTACACTGGGCTTTGACTTCATTCTTGGAATTAAGCTGGTAAATGTGGATCAGGAACATACTAAAAGTAGAGGTAGTTTTAACTCCTGAGGACCAAATGTTACCCTAATTTCAAAGAAGGATAGATCAGATATGCTCCAGGGCCAAGAGAAACAACAAGTAAGTCAAGGATCTCTGTATCACTACATCAGGCTTATGGCTTCATTTGGTGTGTGGTGCAGGAGGTGTCCCATGATATTTGTCAGAATTACTAATCCTATACCTGGAAAGGTAGTTTTGTTAGCAACAAAAGGGCTTGCCAAACAAAAATAACCTGAGTTCAGATCCCCAATACTCACATATCAACCTGGCAAGGTACCATAAGCATATATCATAGTGATGATGATACAGAGATAGGGACCTTCCTTGAACTCATTGCTTGCTAATCTTGACTAATTGTGAGCTCTGGATTCAATGAAAAATTCAGCCTCAAGAAACGTAGAGAGAGGGGCTGCAGAAATGTCTCAGCATTTAAGAGCACTGGTTGTTCTTCAGAGCACCTGAATTCAATTTCCAAGACCCACATGACTCACAACTCTCTGTAACAATATTCAAGGAGATCCAAGGCTCTCTTCGAGCTTCCATGGGCAACAGACATGCATATAGTGCACAGACATGAAGGAAAAAGCATGTTAAAAAATAATAGTGATAACATTATTTACCAAAAAAGAGTAGAGAACAATAGAGATAAGTAAACATCATTGCATACTGCTTCTGCATACTGCTCACCTGTTCACAAGAATATATCATACACACACACACACACACACACACACACACACACACACACACACACACACACACAACAAAGTAGGAAGAAATAACACTCCAAATCCCAGTATGAACTCATTCATGTTGAGTGTCTGTTAATATGTATTATAATGCTAAATACTGGCCCAAAAGACCTGATTGGTCCCAGGGAAGAGAGAATCTACATGAACACCTTGTAATTCTATTTGATATCTACGTATACACATTGTAATGTTATGTGAACATCTCCTTCTTTGCAGCTATTGGTTGAATAAAGATTCTGACATCCTATAGAACGGAAGAGAGAAAGTGCAGTTTTTATTATGAGGTTTGGAGTTGGAGGCACACAACAAGAGGAGAGAACAGAAGGTTGAAAGAGGAGAAGACACCAGTGATAAGTGAATTATGAAACATGGCCATGATGGCTGGCTAAATGGAGTTATACGCAGCCCAAATGAAACATAGTAAGTTATAACTTGAGATTATTGATATTAAAGTTGACATAATACCCTACAGAGTAGATATCTGCCCAGCTCTAGTGCATCAAAGGCTTCATATAAATATAAAACTTTGTTTTTTTTATTTGTTAATTGAATGATCAAAGGTAGAGTAGAAACCCTAATTGTATTTAAAAAAAATTAACACAACACACTCATTTTTACATGCCAAATAGACCCAGAGAAAATGGAGCCAGTCCTAACAAAGCCACAGTAATAATACAAGTCTTCAGTCCTCTGGCATATCCATGATCCTGAAAAAAAGATTTTCAAATATTCTTGAGTCTGGAGCAAAGAAAGTCAGAGAAAGCCACAAATTTTCTTTAATGATGGTTCAAAGATGAAAAATAGGAGACTAGGAATCACCAACTGGGGGGTTGGGGATTTAGCTCAGCTGTAGAGTGCTTGCCTCATAAGCACAAGGCCCTGGGTTCGGTCCTCAGCTCTGAAAAAAAGAAAAAAAGAAAAAAGAATCACCAATTGGAGTCATTTATTGCACTTTAGTGAATGAGCTGGAGAAATGATTAAGATATTCTAAAGTTGGCTTCCAGTCACCACATGCACATGAATACACTATCCTGGTGATAGGAGTAGAGAAAGAGGTTGGTTTTTTTTGTTTGTTTGTTTGTTTGTTTGTTTGTTTTTGTTTTTGTTTTTGTTTTGTATTTTTTGTTTTACAATGTTTGGCTCAACTTGGTACAGGAACGTCCCAGAATAGCAGGATAATTTATCTATAATGCTCTAATTGTGGAGCAATGCTCCATGCACCACCAAAAGTAAAAAGAAGAACATGATGCTGTGGCTGGCCCAAGGGAACATGTAGTTACTAGTGACAATTTGTTCTCAAATGTGCATAAATATTACCAATGAAAGCAGCTACCTGGACAAGTCAAAGAAGGGCTCATGAGGCAATATAAAATGTTAGTTTTTGTTCATCATATACACATGTGTGTATGTATTGAGAAGGTCAGAGAGATGGGAAGGGGAAAAGATATCTAGTAGCCCATACTAATTTTTAACTTACTTTGGAGCAAAAGATGACTTCTATTTTCTGATCTTCATTTCTTTCCTCCTAAGTGCTAGGTGGACAGGCATGAGCCAACATGTATGTTTTATCTAGTGCTGGGGATAGAGCCCAGCACTTCACACATGATAGGCAAGCACTTCACTAAATGCTATATTCTCAGTCTTTCCTTTTTCCCAATAGGCATTAATATTAGAGTTGTTTTAGATTCAGTGCCATTCTGTAATCTGATTTAACCATTTCAATTTGAAGCAGCAAATGTCCCAAAATGAATTCTTGAATGATCTTTCTTTTTCAAATTAATTTTAAAGATGCTTGTATCAAATTTTACAGAATGCTTCTGAAATGTACCTGGTCCTGAAGTGTCAGAACGGTTGCTCACACTCTATAGGTTGTGCTTGCCATTCGATCTGACCAATAGGGGAAAGGCAAGTACTCTCTGCTCCTCTGATCTAGACTTTTGCTTTTTCTTACTTATTCTTTTATTTGTGTGTGCACAAGCATGCATGGCAGGTTATGAGTGTGAGGATGTGCACATGTAAACATGCTCACCTATGCAGAGGTATGTGGCAGTAGGAGACTGACCTTGGTTTCCTTCAGTCACTCCTAAGCCAGATGCATGCAAGGAATTTAGAGCTCACTGTTTGCGCTCATCTGCCTAGTTATCAAGTCCCTGTCATCCAAGTTTCTCCACTTCTCCAGTGCTGTAATATCAGGCATATTTCTCAAACTTTTACATAGTTAAAGGTGATCCAAACTCAGATCATGATGTTTGTGTGGCAAGCACTTTACCACTTAGTCATCTCCCCAGTCATCCTATTAATAACATATTTTCTTCTTGCCCCTTTTCTTCTGTTTTTTCTGACCTTCCTCTTTCCTTCTCCTTCCTCTTCCTATGTTCTTTCATTCCTTTCTATTTATTCTTCATAGCATGTCAAATATATTAAGTCCTAGAGGCCTGTTTTATACAGGACACAGCCATCACAATGCAGTTCATTATAGACTATTTTGTGAACATTATAATAGAAAATATGGCTTCCTCTGTCACACTTCAGTTCCCTGAGCAGGATAAGCTGCATGGCTGACCTCTGCTATGTTTGGAAGAGATGAATAGTTGGGACTTCTAAAATCTACAGTGCTTTGTTTGGTTTCTCTTGATTCACAGCTGGTCATCACTGAGGACATTCTCATTTTCTTGCACATATTGGAATTGCAGGTGATATATATTGAAAGATACTGTTATTTATTGACAAAATCCCAGTAAAGTCTCTGATTAATCTTAAAAAATAAATAGTGCAAAGTGGAAGGTCACAATCTGGATCAAGAGTTCCAACTATATTCAGGATCACAGAGTGACTTATCAACAGTTGACAGAAATCCTCCATGTGGCAGTAAAGGGAGATAGATGGAGATTAACCATTCTCGAAGTGTATGTAGCGCTCTGCTTGCTCTGCTCAGTACACTGTGCTGTACTTTATGAAGGCTGCTTAGATATGAATACCACTGCCCTGCTATTTAAACCCAAACCTTTCATTAACACCCTGAAATAGTATTTTGGTTCAGTGGAGAAGCATGATGGTCAGTACCAAATGCCAAGTTGCCACACCTAGATTTGCCAAGGAAAAGAATTTCTACTGATAAATTGTCTAAATAAGCATGTCGGTCAAGGAGTGTTTTCACTGTTAATTGAGGCTGGATGACGTACCATGAATCTAGCACCATATTCCATTTTTAAGTTCTGAATAGTAGACACAAATACTGCTACTATTGCTCTCTGTCTGTGGGTATGTATTTGAGTTGAATTTCTGTATTGGCGTTTTTTTAATGTGGTTGATTGTGACCTAAAGAGTAAGTCAAATAGTCAATTTCCTATCACAAAGGCACTTTGGTAAGTGTATATTGCTGGGACTGAGATCCAAGAGAAATAGCTAAGATACAAACTTAGCATACTAAATCCTCTCCTCCAAAGTTTTTCCATCCCTCACTTCTTACCTTGTACCTTGCACTTTCCAGTACAGGGGCTGAGTTTCCCCTCCCACTGAGGCTATTTTCTATACAATTCAGACATTTTGTTCTCTCCACTCTTCTCCCTTCTTTTGCCCTCTCTGCCTGTAAAATATCTTTCTTTCTCTTTCTCTACTCCTTTTTCTACCCATGGTGTCTGTCCTACCCTTCATGATATTCCTGATCTTCTTCCTTGGGACCAGTGAACTTGGCTTAGAGTGGTTTCCAAGTAAACCTGCCTTCATATGTATTCAAATATGGCTTGAATTACCACATTTTAACAACAGAGCAATAACATATATTATCACAGCAACAGAAATGAAACTAGGGGTCCCTGGGAGCATTGTTTCTCTTTCCAGTATTAAATATATCTCCCATCTCCACTTGTTGCTGTTCCTTGACTGCTTAACTGGCATACTGAGGAATGGCAGCTGTCTTAGTTAGGGTTTTATTGCTGTCAACAGGCACCATGACCAATGTAACTTTTATAAATGACAACATTTACTTGGGGCTGCCTTACAGGTTCAGAGGTTCAGTCCATTATCTTAAAGGTAGGAACATGGCGGCATCACCACAGCCAGGCAGGCATTGTGCAGGAGGAACTGAATTCTCCATCTTCACCCAAAAGAGGCCAGGAACAGTTTGGGAATCCTCAGGCAGCTAGGAGGAGGGTCTTCAAATCCACCCTCACAGTGATACACTTCCTCCAACCAGGTCATCCCTTCTAATAGTGCTACTCCCTGGGTCAATCATACACAAACCATCACAGTAGCTAAGCCTGAATTATTAGGGTTGCAGAGTCCAGACTATGACCCTAAAAACTACTGTACCAAGGTGAGATATAAAGGGATTACCAAAGGATCACAGAATATAAGCACCAAGTTATTATTACTTAGTACCTGTCACATTTCTCAAAATAACTCAACTAATGAGATCTAACATTACAACTTATTTGAGTTGAGAGGGAGAGGTAGGTGATTATTTATTATCTTGTACCTATTTCTTTCTGAATTCTTTAAAATAGTTATTGTATTTTATATAAAGATAAAGAGATAGGGAATGTGCTTGGTGGATGTGCACCATGCTGAAGCACCCGTTCCCACTGTGGGACCAGCCATGTGATGGTATAGTATAGAGTACAATTTATTCAGGACATGGGGTAGGGAAGAAACACAGGGAAAGACAGAACAAACTAATAGAAGTGTAGAGGCCAGGAATGAGCATATGTGAGATAAAAGGGAATGGAATGAGGAGGGAGGGTAGGAGCAAGGGAACTGAGCAGGATCAAGAGAATAAGAGAGTGAGAAGGGTTCAAGCAGTCCCTTGTATAGTGAGTCAGGCATACCTGACTATTTCAAGGTAATCATGGGGTGGAGCCTAGAGTAAATGCCAATAGTCATGGCAACCTCCTTACATATGTAACTGATGTCCATCTTGGTCTACATGAGGGTCTCCCATCAACTGGAGTAGGGCTGTTCCTAACTCTTTTGCCTGCCTGTGGAACCTATTCCCTTAAGTCAGTCTTTGTGGCCTCAGTGGGAGAGCATGTGCAAGTCCAATTGTGACTGGATATGGCACGAAGGATTGGTACCTGAAAGGGCAGGCTCCTCCTTATTAGAAGAGAAGAGGAGGAGATATGGAAAAAGAAATAAATGGAAGGAGTGGTACAATATGACTGTAAAGTGAATAAATAATAAATTGATGAAGAAATAATATTAATAAAAATAAAATAATTTCTGACAATATTTTTACAAAGTGGGTAGTCTCCTCATTTCAACTTTAATAAAAAATAACTAATAAATTAAAACAACATATATTCAGGGAGCCAAGACTCAAGGTCAGCACTAGAGCAGTTGCCTAGCATGCGAAGAGTCAAGAATCATATCTCCAGCAATAGGTAAAGCATTTATTCAAGACATGTAATGTGACTTTTTGATATAGGTATACCTCCATTGTTTGCTGAAATCTAATTAGCTTGCCTCATTCATAGTTCCCCTGTGTATATATACTTATCTACATAGGACATTTAAAATCCATTTTTCTGGCCTTAACTTTTATAAATAATTATATATATATATATATATATATTGTGTTTTGATAAGCTTCCCTTAATGTAGTTCGATTAAAAAGATTTTATTGTATTGAAGACTAAGTTTAATCACTAAAGTACATGCTATGCAGACATGAACCCCAGAACCCACATGAAAATGTAAGCATTAATTCTTGTAATTCCAACTCTGGGAGGCAGAGTTGGACATATCCCTGGGGTACACAGGCCAGCAGGTCTAGTCTAATGAGTGTTTCAGGTCAGTAATAGCCCTTCCTTAAAAAGAAGTAGACAAGTCTTCTGAGCCAGTGCTGTAGGGTATACCCTGACCTTCAGATTCTTCTGAGTATCCTGTCAAAAAGATTCCAAAAACATTTACGCTGGGGAAAATATTACTTTCAAAGTCTCATTTCTTAAAAAGTCTTACACACAAGAACAATGTCAGAACTCTGAGGAGTCTTACAGTGAAGAAATTTGATTTTTGTCTATCACCAAAAAATACAGAAGAGCAGAACTCTCAGCACACACTCAGGGGTCCTCAGAAACTATCTGTGAAGTGTTGGGATAGGAGCACGACATTTTGGATTTCAGTGAGTGACAAATGTAAATAATAATAAAGAATCTAATCCATGGCAACTAAGCAAGTGCACAAAACAAAGAAACAGAAGCAAGTCCTGAGAGAAGGTCCCAGCTATTACTTCTTCAATTTCTTGTAGAGGATAGTGAAAGGGATTCACCACATGTCACACACTGAGAAGCCCAGCACCATGGATGATGGTTCACTTTGGGAACCATGGATTCAGCATCGCTAATCTGAAAATCCAAAATCTGAAATAGGAAACACCTATTCCTTAAAAAGGATAAATGCAGTTTTTGAGAATATTGTCAGTCACCACAAGATAGTGACTGGTCCCATAATCTTTTCTACATAGTGCTTTATTGTCTCTTTTCCACATACTTCTGTCATGCTGCTGTGAGAAAATGAAGTTTTCCATGCTATGATGTAGCCACGTGTCTCTCAGATATGAAACTGAAACACAAACATATTCATACATGTACAAATAAGACGCCCTCTCCCACCAGGAAATAATCAAAGTGAAACCAAATTAAAAAGGAAAGAAATACATTTCTTGCAATATAATCATGCACACCTGAATTAAAAGGTCTAACACCAGAATAAAAAGCCAAACATAACTGCACACGCTTGTAATTCAAACATCAGGGACAGACACAAGTAGGTGGCCCGAGCTCAATGATAGGTAGCCTAGATGAAAGATAAATTTCTAGTTCCGTAAGAAAATTCTACCTCAAGTACAGAGGGATTTTCATGCAGGACAATAAAGGAAGACACTCAGTGCCCTGCTCTGGGCTCTGCCTGTACTCCCAGCCACATATTCACATGCAGGAAACACACTTATACACAATTATACAAATGCATATACACTCACACAACTCACTTACACATACACAAATATACACTTTCAACTTAGACACATCTCTTTCTCTTTAAAACACACACACACACACACACACACACACACACACAGAGTGTATGGTAGAGGAGGAAGGAACTCATAGAGCAAGATGAATATTCCCATTCTCAATAGTTTTTAGGAGGAACTTTGCGAAAATTTAAGGGTGATGCCCTGTTCATGTGATGTGAAATGATGCTGAAGAAACAAATGGTTGGTTGTGGTATAGAATACATAATCTCTACAGCAAACATGGACCCATGTAGAACCTTTAGATCACACAAATTTTGACATCCCTTCAGTTTTCTTCCCTGTCTTACTATAGAAGAGTTGTTGACTGCAGTTCCTGGTGTCAGAAGAATGCTTAACTTACCATCCCTGTTATTATTCACCATTAATTCTTTAAACACTCTATTAACATGTTTGTTATTAACCATCTGCTGCATGTTGCCACTTCTGCAGCTATTTACTGCTGATATTTATCCAAGTTAATGTGGCTGATTAGACTGGCAGGTTTCACACATTTCTAAAGTATCCCCCTCACCTAGGTTGACCCCTCTCCCCCGCATACATAGAAACATTTGTTACTCACTACTATAGTGTTTAAAACCACCTAGTCACTTTTCATGCTTATAAACCTCATTCAGAATGAATATTCCCAATTGTTTCAAGGTCAAAGGAAGCAAGACTATAGCTTTCTTGAGCTGTTCATGTGTTAAAAAATCAGGCATTGTTGACAGAGGAAGAATTTGTTGAGTTCCATATAATAGCAGTTCTCAACCTCTGGTGTGTGACCCCTTTAAGTGTCCGAAGAAATTTTCAAAAGAATCTCCTAAGACCATTGGGGAAAATTATATTATATTTCATAACAGTAACAAAATCAGGACATATTCTTAACCCTGTTCTATGTAGGAGGGAAAGCCATAGGAAAGGGAAGGAAAGCCTACTTGGTCCACAGTTCAGTGAATCAATAAAAGAAGCAGTAGCATGTAGCTCTGGGACAGAGGACTTTGTGAACTGGTTGAATGTGCTGACTCTGCCTGCAGAACTCTGAAGGAGCCACTTAAATGCCTGTCTAATAATCTGCTATTCATTCTGAGATTGAACACACAGCTTAGCCCCGAACAGAAGAAGCCCTAGGTTCTATGTTCATTACTGCATAAAACATGAACCAAATTGGTTGTATGTTAAAGCAATTCCACACTGAGGAGGTGAAGGCAGGACGGTGAACAATACACTGTCATCAGCCTGAGATGTATGAAGATAGATAGGTAGATGAGAGAGAGAGAGAGAGAGAGAGAGAGAGAGAGAGAGAGAGAGAGAGAGAGAGAGATGGTTTGATTGATAGATAGATAGATACCTCTCTTTTTCCTTAACACAAGATATTAGGTACCATCCTGGAGAGACAGGAGATTAAGAAGAGGTAGCAAAAATGCCAGGCTAGGTTTTTTCTGCAATGTTTTAGCACATTATCTATGAATTCACTATGTTGACTTTAAGAATCCCAGGTCACTGGCAACCTAGAACAAAACATTAGCAATGCACACAGGCTTCAACAGCTACATATTTTGTCTAATCCAATTTTCTTCACTTATTGACAGTCTAGGTACATAAAACCTATGCCTTCATCTCTGGGCAAAACAACTTACTGGACTCATCTCACAAAGCAAATCAAATTATAGGAGCAGTATTTACCTACTTCAGAGAATAAAATGATTAAACATCTTAGTAGCATAATTTCCCCACAAATAATGTAAATTTTAGCCAAAAAAGCAGAATGTGATGTGCTGGTCAGTGTTTGATATGCTAATTAGGCCAGTCCTCTAATATGAATTTGTTATTAATGTCATTTAACATTTACTGAGCCTTAATTATGTCTTACTAATATGCTATACTCTGACATAAGCTATAGCCCTGTGAGGAAGGCATTTATATGCTTTCATAATCAAGGACCATGGCCAGAGGAAATTACCACTGTGTTTATTAAAATTAATGTTCATAATTGCTGCCTTCTATTTAAATACTCTGGCAGTAAAGAGAGCCCAACCATATCCCAACAAAAGGACATATGATAGTATGGGGCAGGGACTCATGTGATAAAGTACTTGTATTACAAAGGAGTAGGAAAACCACCACAGCAGACATGGAACCACAGGCCTGCAGTACCAGCTTTTAGAGAGCAAACAAAGAAGGACCCCCCAAGGCTTGCTATCCAACCATTCTAAAAATGTCCAATCACTCTCAGTAAAGTAAGACACCCTGTCTAAGAAAAAAGGTGGACAGCCCCTGAAACTTGACAGCTGAAATTCTCTTCTGGACAAAATATGTCCACATCTGCACACATGTACACAAACACGTTTTTTTTTTTTTTTTTTTGTATTTTGAAGAGATGGTGGATAAACTTCTCATAACAAAGTAAATTTAGTAGAATTAGTGTCGGTGGAGTTTATTTGGAGAATGAAATAAGCATAGAAACACTTTCTGGATAGATAACTTAAAAGACTGTAGTAGAACATCTTCCATTGTTGAAATACAGCTGTGGGAGAGAAAAATGGAATCTCAACCCATTCATGGTAACATGGGAGTCTAGTATTCTCAAAACCCAGTAATACAGCAGAACTAGAGATGTTTATGGTATCTTTCAATTTTCTTGACTACTGATTATCCCTTTCTTATTGAAAAAATCCAACTTCATCAGTACTTAAGTCTTAAAGGAAAACTTACAGTACCCCCTGCCCATAAAGCATTGTCAGCAGACATCGAAGGGACTTTGGATTGTATCATTATCTTAAATGATTTGAGTCAGGATGGAATTCATGATTACCATGTATACCTGAATGATTCTGAATTTTGATTACTTTTGTCAATATACTAAAGACAAAAACAAGCTAGGAACAGTGCCTTACTGTAATACTAGGGATTGAAAGTCTAAGGTCAGAGGATTGATTGCAAGCAATGCCTTCCCTCAAAAAAAGAAAGAAAAAACACTGATAAAATGGAGACAAAAATATTTAAGTCACCATATTACTGTGTTGATTGTGGAACCTTCTCTACAGAAATGTAGTTATTCTAAAAAGATACTTGTACCCCTCTTTTTGGCTATCAGACCATTCCAACAAAGATCTCAAGACATAGGAAGTTCCCCCAGGATTCCTCTGATGAAGCTTTGTGCTAATCAAGGAGAGCTTGTTTCCTGTAAAGATATTCCATGCAGTCTGAGAAGATGACGAAATCTTGAGTCTGAGGCTGAGAAAATAAGGCACTGGTGGGAGCCCTTGCCCTCCCCTTGGCTAGGACTACTTAATTTTATCCTTTTACTAAAAGCCTTTTATTGAAAGCCTCTTCCCTTTTACTAACCCTAAACTTCATGGCAGAATCCAGAAGACATTTTTAAGGGGTAGGCTGGGGAGTGGTGATGGTCGTGCAGGTCTCTGTTTTTAGTTTCCAATGCGGCAATGTTGAATAAATTTCATGGGCTTTTGTTGCTGTTGTTGTTGTTTGTTTGTTTCTTGGGGGTTTCTGTTGTTTTTGTTGTTGTTTTCTTTTTTCCCCTTTTATTTTATCTCTTTGCCCTATAGAAGATGGGTAGAGGAGGCTGACTTGCCTAGGTTGCCAGAGTTTAGGCTCTTAGTTATGTGTAAAAATGTATGTAAAGCCCTCCACAGCGACTTGGCACCTACTTAACAGTCAGTGCCTATCACTATTTTTGTCCATTATAAATAATAACTCCTTAAGCAAAAATAGTTGCTAAGACAGATACTCTATTCTTAAAAAAAAACAGTCAGATGAGAATAATCCGACAGAACCAACTTCTTGATTTTTCACTCTAAAAGATTCAGAGAATAAGACAATCAATCCTCTTAAAAGCTTCGCATTGATGGGTGGTGGATCAATTACCTCATGACTGTTCCTAAGACAAAGTGGTAGAAATTGGATTTTGTAACTCATGGAGCAATACAATACCATATCTCACCCCGAGTAAGAAGACACGTAGTCTCCAGAAGAGGTTTCTACACCATCTTTCTCAGCTTGGGAACAAATTTGCTAAAGGGTTTAGTCATCAAGTAATCATATTAATTCTGCTTTTAGATTTGAAAACTTTTTGTTTAATATTAATACATTTCTCACAGAAACTAACTTTTTATGTTACACCAAAATATTTTTTTAATTCACTAAGTTAGAGTGATTGCTCTGTGTTTTAAAGAACTGGATGCTATTGTAGAGGACATGAGTTCAGTTCCCAGAACCCACATGATAGTTCACAGTGATCCAAGTCCCCAGAATTATTCATTCTTTTCTTGTCTACATAAATACTCAGCAAGATAACCTTATATATATATCCATATTTATTATATATGTAGGTAAAGCACTGATGTGCATAAAACAAAAAATATAAATCTAAAACCGAAATGAAATCATTCATGATACTTAAGATTCAGTCATGCACACTTTGATGTATTAACTAGTCAAAATTTCCGTTTCACAGCTCTTGGTTTTGCTTTAGAAAATCAATCAAACAAACAATCAAACAAAACAACAGTTGCATTGTATATTCTCTTCAGTTTCTTTCTTAAATTTACTTTTAATTTGTACATGTGTGTGTGTGTTCATGCATGTGAATGAGCATACAGACTGCACATGTGTAAAGCGCTCTCAGAGGCCAAAAGAGGAATTCGTATCCTCCATGGGTGGAGATACATTTGGTTTTCAGCCTGCCCCATGTGAATTCTTGGAACTGAACTCTTGGTTCTCCAGGAAAGCTGAACTGCTGTTAACTGCTAATTTCCTCTCCATCCCCTACCTCCACCTCCATAATACATAGTAAGCATAACTTAAATTGCTGCATCAAGACTTTTCCAGTATCATTACCATCAGGTACTTCACAGAAAGGCATCTTGTTAAGATTCCCCATGGCCTTCACACTTCTCACTCTGAGTACATATTCCTTGTGCTTCTTCTAGACTTCCCTACTTGTGACTGTGTGTGTGTTTGTGTTTGTGTGTGCGTGTGTGTGTGTGTGTGTGTGTGTGTGTGTGAGAGAGAGAGAGAGTGAGAGAGAGAGAGAGAGAGAGAGAGAGAGAGAGAGAGAACAAACATACTTATGCCATATGAATACCTAGAAGCCGAAAGGCAACTTCACTTACCAGGCACCATACAAGTTCTTTTTGAAATAGTGTTCCAAACTGCTCTGGAACTAAGTAAGGATAGTCTGTGTTTCCAAGGAGGCCAAGGATCTCTGGCCTCCTTCACCATAGCAATGAGATTACAGTCGAGCTCAACTATAGTAAACCATTTCTGCTTTAAATCTCCATAGATTTTGGAAGGTTATATTCAGGTTCTTCTTTCAAGGAAAGTGCTAGTACCCCAAGACCATGCCTACACAAAGGCTGCGATTCAACTTTATAAATATAAAAGTCATTCTATAATAATATTTTACATAAAGGCATTACATTTTTATATTAGCAAACTGACTCAAATACTTTGTTCCAAACTATATACATTCCAATGAACAATTAGTAATGCACATGAATAAGCATTTAGAAGCTGTTAAACTTCACTTTAAATTTTCTTTTATTGTTAATTACACTTTCATTCATTTGTCTACCACAAAGAAAAATAATGACATTTGTTAAAATTGAAAATCAATTAGCTTTATATCAGCTTTCCAACACAGATCTTTCTGTTACTTCGTTAGAGTCACACCAAAATATTTTATATTATTTGTGACTATTGTGAGGTGTGTCATTTCCTTAATTACTTTCTCAGTCCATTTATTTTTTGGGTAGCAGAAGGCTATTTTGTTTCAGATAATTTTATATGCTGTCACTATGCTGAAGTCTTTATAAGCTGAAGGAGTTCTCTTGTAGAATAGCTGGGGTCACTTATGTATACTACCATAGCATCTGCAAATAGTGATATTTTAACTTCTTCCTTTCCAATTTGTATCCCTTTAACCACCTTTTGTTTTCTAATTGCTCTAGCTAGGTCATCAAGTACTATATATTAAATAGATAGGTAAAGAGTGGGCACCTTTGGGGACTGGAGAGATGGCTCAGAGGTTAAGAGCACTGTCTGCTCATCCAGAGGTCATGAGTTCAATTCCCAGCAACCACATGGTGGCTCACAACCATCTATGATGAGATCTGGTGCCCTCTTCTGACCTGCACGTGTACATGCAGGTGCAACACTGTATACATAATAAATAAATCTTTAAAAAAAAAAAAAAAAAAAAAGAGCGGGCACCTTTGTCTAGTCCCTGATTTTAGTGGGATGGCTTCAAGTTTCTCTCCATTTAGATTGGTGTTGGCTTCTGTTTTACTGTATGTTGCTTTTACTAGGTTTAGGTATGGGACTTGAATTTCTGCTCAATTTCCAAGACATTTAACATGAAGATGTGTGGAATTTTGCCAAATGCTTTTTAAGCATCTAATGAGATGATCATGTGTCTTTTTCTTTTTTCCTTTGAGTTCATTAGTTTTGGAGAAGGTACCATGAGGTTCTGAGAAGAAGGAATATTCTTTAGTTTTTGGATGAAATTTTCTATACATATCTGTTAAATTATTTTTTGTTCATAATTACTGTTAGTTTCACTGTTGCTGTTTAGTTTCTGTTTTCACGATCTGCACATTGATGAGAGAATGGGATGTCGAAGTCTCCCACTATTATTGTGTGCGGTTCAATGTGCACTTTAAACTTCAGTAATTTTTCTTTTACAAATGTGGGTGACTTTTTCATTTGTGGCATAGATATTCAGAATTGAGAGATCATTATGGTAGAATTTTTCTTTGATGAGTATGAAATATCCTTCCTCACTCATTTTGTTAATTTTTGGTTGAAAGTCAACTATTTTAAATATTAGAGTCGCTACTCTGGCATGATTCTAGGAAAATTTTACTTCGAATTTTTATTTTCCAGCCTTTTACTCTGCAATGTCTCTCTTTGCCACTGAGGTGCATTTCCTATGTGCAGCAAAATTCTGGATCCTCTTTATGTATCCAATCTGTTAGTTTATGCCTTTTATTGGGAATTGAGTCTATTGATGTTAAGAGATATTAAGGAATAGTGATGGTTGCTTCCCGTTTTTGGTGTTGTTGGAAGAATGATGTATGTGTAAATATCTTCTTTTGAGATTGTTAAAAGAAGATTAATTTCTTGCTTTTTCTGGGGTGCAGTTTCCCTCTGAAGTTTTCTGTCTACTATACTGTGTAGAGCTGGATTTGTGGAACAATATTGTTTAAATTTGGTTTTGTCATGCAATATCTTGGTTTCTCCATCTATGTTATTTGAAAGTTTTCTGTGAATACTAGCTTGGACTGACAGACATTTTCATTCTCTTGGAGTCTGTGTTACATCTGCATAGGATCTTATGGCTTTTAGAGTCTCTTTTGAGATGTCTGGTGTAATTCTGTTAGGTCTGCCTTTATATATTACTTAACTTTTTTCCTTTAATGCATTTAATATTCTTTCTTTGTTTTGTGTCTTTGGTGTTTTAGTTATTATATGATGGGGACAATTTCTTTTCTGATACAATCTAATTGGCTCTCTGTACATTCTTTGTATGTTTATGAACCTCTCTTTCTTTAGGTTAGGGAAGTTTTCTTCTATAATTTTGTTGAAGATGTTTACTGGCCCTTTGAGTTGGAAACCTTTGCTCTGTTCTATGCCTATCATCCCTAGGTTGGTCTTTTCTTTGTATTCTAGATTTGCTGGATGTTTTGGGTTAGAAGATTTTGCATTTTTCATTTTCTTTGATGGTCATGTCAATGTTTTTTTGTTATCTTCTGCCTTTGAAATTATCTCTTCTATCTCTTGTATTCTGTTGCTGACATTTCAATCTAAGACTCTTGCTCTATTTCCTACATTTTCTATCTCCAGGTTTGCCTTCCTCTGTGACTTTTTCATTGTTCCTATTTCCAGTTTTAGATCCTGGATGGTTCTGTTCAATTCCTTCAGCTCTTTTTTTGTGTCTTCCTGCATTTCTTTAAGGGATTTTTATGTTTCCATTTTAAGGACATTTACCTGTTTATCTATGTTCTCCTGTATTTCTTTAAGTTCTGCAGTTCTTTCACTTATTTATGTCCTTCTTAAAGTCCTCTATCATCATCATATGACGTGATTTTAAATCAGAATCTTGATTTTCTGTGTGTGTTGGGACATCCAGGGTTTGCTGAGGTGGGAGAAATGTGTTCTGATAAACCCAAGTAGCTTTGGTTTCTGTTGTTTATGTTCTTGTGCTTGTCTCTCACCATCTGTTTATCCCTTGTGTTAGCTACTTTTACTGTCTCTAACTGTTTCTTGTCCCTCCTGTGAGCTGGTGAACCCTTGGTATTATGTGTGTCAGATTAGTTGTGTGGCAAGTTCTCTACAGATAGGATTAGGGCATGGATGGCTGTGGCACAGGGTCAGCTAGTATTAGGGGACAGATTGAAACCAAACGAGTCCTGTTCCTGTTTGCATGTCCTCAGATGCCCTACCATTCCTGCCTTCTTTGGGCTTTAGGCAGGTCCCATTTAAGCAATGTATTGGGGCAGTAGTAGTGGTCTCAACTGTGATATTAGGTGTGTCAGCACTCATGAGGTATACGCTCACTCAGGGCTGGATTGGGATGCAAATAGCTGTGGCACTAGGTCAACTAGGGTGGAGATGGAAACTGGAAGGACTGAGGCCCCAACTGCGTGTCTCTAAACCTCACTCTTTTCATTCACTTTCTGGAATGTAGTGATGAACAGCTAGAGTTAGAGAAACATTTACATGTGCAAAGGCAGATCATTCAGATGACTTGGTTCACACAACTGCTGCTCACAGCAGGGGACAGTGCTGCCCTTTCATTGTCTTTTAAACCTCCCACTGTTCTTGTCTGTGGGAAATTAGAAGATCATCATTATTAGTGAAACACCTGCTCCACATTAAGAACCTGGGGCTTGCAGCATTCAGTAATGTGATGAGCTATGTAATTGCCTCATAAGAATGGAAAGGTAGAGAAAAAAGTTAAAGGTTTTTCAATTCAAGTGTGCCACTAGTGGAAACTCATTAAAGATATGAGCAAAGTAAGGTGTAAATAAAAATCCGATTCTCTGTAATTACATTTGTGTTTTTACTGCCTACATCCAGGTTAGGTTGAAAATCTCCCTGTGCCCAAGCCATTTGGCCATTGTTCTGTATCCTTATTTATATAGCTTTTCAGAGTATTTTCCTGTCCTTTAACCTGAAGGCAGGCTGTTGTTGAAATCTATGAAGAGAATACTGCAGTGTATATTCTCTAAATATCAGTGGATCCCTTCCAAGGTACTGTGAATACCTGTGCTTGTTGATACAGTATTCAACTCCATTCCTGAGGCTTCTTGAATGTATAATTCCTGCTGGGTTACATAGGTCTAAGACTCTTATTGATTATTATTATTATTATTATTTTTTGCAATGCCAACCCTGAGAAGGGAACCTCAGTAAGATAATCAGGGTTTGATGGCTACAAGAATAGCCAAAACAGATGACATTAAACATCAAGTAAATGAAAGAAATGAGGTGGACTCTGACACTTCATTCTGACCTGTTCATGCATGGAAACATGTAGCAGCATTCAGAAACATATACAAAAGAGAACAGAAAAGGAAATTCTGTTCTACATTTTTGTACTAGCTTTTCCTGGGGAGACACTAACAGCACATGTCTATTCATGCAGATAAGGAATCAAATATGAGAAACAGTATGATACCACCAAAGTCTAATCAGCCAATCCAGTGATTTTACTAGGCTCAAGAATACAAAATAAGAATGAGAGATTTCTATAGGACCCTAGAAATGCAATACCACCAAAAATTTTACTCCGTGAGAACATCATGGAAGCTACATCATGGAGTTCCACTCATAATTAAGGTAATGCATTCTCTATGTACTTGTATCTCTCAGGATCACTTGAAGATGAGGGAAGGCAAGAAAGACTAATTTCTAGATACCTTGGTGAGGGTCCTATGGCCTTCCCCTCCTCTTTCTGCTATGTAATGGCAATAGTTCCATTACCATTGTCATAGATCTAGCTATTACTGCATTGATCCTCTCTTTAGTTACCATGGCCACTAGACCAAGACAGCCAGGAGTCCAAAATGAAAATTCTGTAAGCATGTTATGCCCAGAAGAAAGTGGTCATAGTAGAACATGCATTCTAAAGGGACATGGTACAGAAGAAATAAACCCTATCATTCCTCTTCAGAGCACTTTCATATAAATTCTCTTACTTCTTTTTGCGCAGTCCTTGTATTGGTTGCATGTCTCATTCTTATGACAAAATACTGGAGAAGAAGCAAACCTATAAGGGACAAAGAGTTTATTTTGGCTCCCATCTTAAGGGTACATCATGGTGGGGAAGGCATGGCAAGAGGGGCATGAGGAAGTCACTCACATTGAATCCACAGACAGGAGACAGAGTAAGATGAATGCTCACTTTCTCCTTCCTATTCAGTTCAGGCCTTTGGCACATGAGACAGTACTTCTTACATTTGGGGCAGGTATTTACAGTTCAGCAAGTTTGATATTATAATTCCTCAGTCATGCCCAGAGTTAGGATTATAGGTGAGTTTAAATTGTGACAATTTAAAAATATAAATCCTCACAAACCTTATCTCAACTTTACAAGTTTTTAATAATTACTCCCACTGTACAGAGAAAAGGCAAAGTGTATCAGGTCCCTAGAGCTTAGTATATTCTGACTTTAAAATGCAGGACATAAGCCCCAACACCTGCCAAAATGTCAACAAAGATTTGATCTATCGAAGACCTGGTCCATAATTTCTGGAAAGTCCTTATATAAATTAACCTTGCTTCTTGTCTTCTGGACTTTTGCTTCTTGCTAAAGGAAGTGCAACAGTACAGATCTGGGTTTTACACATAAAACATAAAAGGCTGAAGAGCTCCTGGCTGCCAGATTTGGGCAAGTTCCCAATGAAATGAAACCAGCAATAAATACTTTCTTTTCATCCCTAAGTGGGT
Organism: Rattus rattus; assembly: GCF_011064425.1. NCBI lineage: Eukaryota > Metazoa > Chordata > Mammalia > Rodentia > Muridae > Rattus > Rattus rattus. The sequence goes on along the minus strand of NC_046154.1, from coordinate 123,417,764 downwards.
CCATGTAATGGACTTTTGTGGACTCCCTTCACAAGGTTCAGGAAGAGTTGGTAAGATTGCCAAAGACTGAGGTGATACAATGATACTGGGGATCATTGGTCCCCTCCTGGACAGTGATACACAAAAAGAGTTACTGGCAGAAAGCTTACAATGAGATGTTTTAAGTTCCCACAGATGTCTCTAGCTTCTAGTCCTGTCACCACAGATGTTCTCAACACTTCTAACCTTAAAAATTTTGGACCTGAACAAGCCACATTTGGAGGTAAGTCTGTTTATTTCAGCTTCTAACAGGACACTTAGTAAAGATTGGATACAGCCTTTATTCCAGCGCCCAGGATCCAAATAAGATATCAGTGGCCTCCCTGGTTTAATTTTTTGATGGCTACCTCTGGCTGTCTTTACCCTTTGCCTGTCTGTGTGTCTCTGTGTGTTTCAGTCAGTTCTGTTGATTGGAGAAAAAAAAAAACATAAATTGAGAGGATGAGTTAGTCTTCCCCAAGACCACTGCTGCTACCAACATCTTTGCCCAAAAGGTAGTACACTATGCTCTGTACTCTAAAGGGCTTCCTTCTGGAGGGGAGATGGCACTGCACAATGTTAACTGGTTGGGGTCTGCAAAACTTAAGGACAGCTTTACAGACAAGAATGGATATCTTGCCCATTTTTCACTCAGACACCTACAGACATTTTGTGAAATTGGTTGGCCTTCTTTTAAAGTCAGGTGTCCTAGCAAATATTCTCTCAATTCCCAGATGGTTCCATATATCTGGAACAGGGCAACTTGAGTCTGTGGCCAGCCCAGACAATTTTCCTATATTAACCAGTGGTTGCTTCTTCACAAGACCAACCCTCCTTGACTTAAAATATGTGCCCTCCTTTTGCGCACACAAATACTCTTAGTTCACCAAGGAACAGAGAAACACAGAATTCAGCCATTTCTCTCAGTACCACTGGAGAAAGTCATCTTTCCTTCTCTGTATGCCCCAGCACAGCACCAGCTATGCCTTGGGAGAAGAAGGAGTTCCTTTGGCTGAGCTTGTGGGGAAGAAGTAGCCTCTTCAACTTCAACCCCTCTCCCCTCCACATACACAGAGTGACTTTGGGTATGGGACTTTCTTTTCATCTTTAAAACTGTCGCTGTTTTGGTCTCTGGTGAGCTTAGCCAGCAACAAGAGGCAACAGTCTACAGATTTAATTCTCATTAGTTAGAGTCTATTAGAATCAACTGAGGGTACTGCGGTAGGAAAGTATGAGAGAGGAAAGAGTCAAGACTAACATGTGGAAGAAACCACTTGGCAGAAAGACTGGAACTCAATTACTAGACCTTTCTTGAGAAAACCCAATTGTCACAAGAGAACATAGGAGCTCAGTAATGATATATTAAGCTTTAGAACTCTTGTGTGCTCTCCTTTTAAGAGTCTCACATCTGTCCCAACTCTCTAGCCCATCTATTCCTTTGAATGCCTTTGTTTTCCTAAATAAATTTTCTCTATTTCTTTCACTTTGATGGATCCTCAGTCCAGTTATTTGCTCCAGCATACAAGAACCTGAAAATACCAAAAAAATGTATTCTTAATACATGTTAATATCCATAAACAGGCTCACTGGAGGCAATCCTGGTTCAAATTCATATTTTCTGACTCAGAATGTCTGGGGTAGGATTGCACAATTGCAGTTCTGATGTTTGTCTTAAAGAGATTGATCAGAACTTTAATACTGTTTAAGGGATTGAAATGCTAAAGGTCATGCAAACAAAGTTATAAATCAACACACTTTTTCACTACACTGTCAGTCAGGCACACAAGATAGATGGATTAGAGCAAAGCAGGGAAATCTCAACTGTAGGCCTCAGTTTCTGTCTAGTGGCATTCTTAGCTGTTAGTGGCTGCACAGGGATCTATTTATACATTCCAAAGAATTTACCTAATAGTCACTGTAGGTCACATAAAACGTTGACAATAAATAGACAGTGGTCTAGAGATGGCCCAATATAACGTATAAGGAGGATATGAACTTTCAGCACTCCAACCTCTAAAACATCAGTGAAGTTCTGAACAATTAGCCTTTGTAGCTATTAGTCTCTTTCTCAGAACTTTAATTCGTGGATTATATAATAGGGGTCAGATGTTACCCTCTCATGTTTGCATGTTTTTCCTATCTCTGCAATGTTACAGTGCATCAAGGAGGATCTCATCAGGAGCAAGATAGGTAACATACTGAAGAAAAGCACATATTGTTCTTACAGAGGACCTAGGTTTTGAACACAACATTCTCTCTGATGCTCACAACTACTTGTTAATGCAGCTGTAGATGATACTGTATTCTCTTCTGACCTGCATAGGCACCTGCACTCATATGCACATACCCACAAGGGATACACAATTGAAAATAAAATAAATTTCAAAAGAAGGACAAAGAGGAAGAGGCCCTCAATATTGGCACCTTCCTCTCAGATTTTCCAGCCTCCAGGACTGTAAGAAATAAATATATTCTCTATAAATTACCTGGTCTCAGCATTGCCTGTTCAGAATGACTAGAGTAAGCAGAAAGATTTGACACAAGTGTTTGTCCATATATAAACCCTTCTTGCATAAGGTAAATGACTTGTCACTTAGTTTGATAGGGCCTCAATTATGACAGGTAAGAGGCATATTCATCTTACTTTTTCTCAGATTCTTTGCAATACTATGTGAAATACCTAAAAAAAAGAGATACAGATGTTCCATTTCTAGCAAGACCCATCGTCCCACCAAAGATACTGTGACTGAAGCATGAAGTCCCAGGTGGGAACTCAAGAGTTTTCTCAAAACATGAATCATTTCTCCTGTGTCCCTCCATATTCCCACACACTATCTATACCCATAACCTTGTCCTTCTCTTGCAGGTTACACGAAACAATGATGCCTGTTATTCTAAATAATTATTTATATCACCTCCTATATGCATCTTATTACTCAACTGAGTATGTGTCTCTTGGGACAATCATATTCTGTCTGCCTTGACTTTCAGTGCAACACACAAAGTCCTTAGACAGTCTTAGAGCAGAGAGACCTGTCTTCTATGTCCCATTCAAACTATGTCCAGGGAAATTACAAAGCATTTAATATCTGCATGGTCATTACTTATTCCTTAAATTCCCCTTCCCAACCTTCTCATAGACTAATTAAAATACCAAAAAGTCAAACATAGGCGTCTTCCTCAACACTTTGCCCCTATGAGGTACTGAGAGGATGTCTTTAATAAGAATGAAAGCTCTAGAGAACCCCTTAGAAAATTGTCTTTATTTCAGCTTGGCTAAAGGAAAATGCTGGATATGGAGTGGAAAATTGAAGGTTTTATTGTGGAGAGTGACTATTTATGACTTTCTGGATATCTGTTGAAACCAGTTCATCCAGAGCAGGCCAGATCTTTGCTTCTTATCCAGTGACATTAGGCAGCTTATCCAGCTACATTCTTAAAGGGATAATTGTTTGAAAAATAAATTCTACTGAGACTTTAATCTATGCTCTAAATGAACTGATGTTCTTTAACATTATTCCCAGAAAGGGGAGGACAAACACTCTAGATCAGTAATTGTTAACAGCCCAAATTAAAAGTATCGCTAAAGTCTGACTTGGTAATGCCATGAGTTTACTGGGGAACTTAAAGGATCAATGGACAGCTCAAAGGCCACTGTGTCACCAAAAGTTCACAAGAGAATGGCTGACCACTCTCTAGAAACTGTAACCCTAGAACTCTCTGCATGACTTACAGGTAGCTGGACAAATCAGAAATTCATCTTGTCATGGGGTTGGGGATTTAGCTCAGTGGTGGAGCACTTGCTTAGCAAGCGCAAGGCTCTGGGTTCGGTCCCCAGCTCAAAAAAAAAAAAAAAAATTCATCTTGTCTATCTTGTCTCAGCAGTTTTAGTGGATCATTTACACAATAAACACCTTTTCTAATATTGGTATGTCAAAAGTTTTTCTCACATGTTCTGTCCTCACATGTTCTGTCCCTTACATCTAACACTGGTATGGACTGAATACAGTTATTCTGTCAAATAGTCACTTTAATATGCTAATATTGTTGTCTCACTTCCCATCTATTCTCTGGAGGCAATTGAGAAAAGAGAAGAGATGTGAGTGAAGTAGATGTGTTTTTTAACCCTTTCCCTTTTGTTTTTGGAAGTAGAAATATGGAAATCCATGTAAGAAAGTGAAAAAAGTTAATATCTAGGGAAACAATATAATTTAGTATGACGCTTGGAACTCTAGTTCAGACCAGGATAACATATTAATTATTATATCAATGCAAGCATACCCTGGAACTATTCTGGACAATATAGAATGAATAGTAAATTATGTCACAATGTACATAATTCATTGATAAACTCTATTTAGTAATATATGCAAAAGGCCATACCATGGCAGAGAATCATCACAAATTAAAAAAACAAAATTCTTTGCAAATACTGACCATTTGTTTAAAAGAGAAAATTAAAACTTTTAAACAAATAAAAGAATTATAAAAGGTGCAAAGCTAGTATCACTTTTAAATATTTAATTGCCTGTCCACATCAATTCATCATCTAGTTTTCTCTTTGTCTTTGTTTAATTGACTCCTCAACCTTGAAGGAGAAAAAGGACATATTTTCTCCTATCAGTGACATGAATATTTTATATAGAAAGAGTGAAGTATCGTTCAAGGTTCAATAAAAGTGCTACCCAATTACCTAGAGCTGAATCCATGCCAGAGCTCTCCTTACTCAGATCCTGTCTGTAGAGAGTTGATCTCCTAGGAGCACTGACACACCTGAGAGCACAGGTAAGACTACAACTTCTGCTCTGAGTGTCAAAGAAAATACAAAATGAAAAAAAAAAAATCTGAACCCAAAACATCCAAGAAATCAAGTACACAATGAGAAGAACAAACCTAAGGATAACGATAAAGAAAAGAATGAAAATTCCCAAAATAAAAGGCCAGTAATTATCTTTAACAAAAATATAGAAGAAAAGTTCCCTAACCTGAAAATAGAGATTCCCATTAGCATACAATAACCCTCCAGAATGATGAATAGAATGGACTAGGAAAGAAATTTCTCTTGTCACATAATAGTCAAAGCAAAAACACACAAAACAAAGAAAGAATATTAAAAGCAGTAAGGGCAAAAGGTCAAGTAATCTATCAGAATTACACGAGACTTTTCAATAGAAACCATGAAAGCAAAATGATCCTGGGCAGATGTTATACAGATCCTAATTGAGTACAAATTCTAGCCCAGGTTACTATATCCAGCAAAACTATCAAATAATGTAGATGGAGAAACCAAGATATTCCAAGACAAAATCAAATTCACACAATATCTTTCCAGAAATATAGCTCTATAAAGGATAATGGATGAAAAATTAATAAAAGGATGGAAAGTACACCCTAGTAAAAACAAGCAAGTAATCGTCTTTCAACTAACCAAAAGAAGATAGCCACATAAACATAATTCTTTTTTTTTTATTAACTTGAGTATTTCTTACATACATTTTGAGTTTTATTCCCTTTCCCGGTTTCCTGGCAAACATCCCCTATCCCTCCCCCCCCTTTTTATGGGTGTTCCCCTCCCATCCTCCCCCATTGCCGCCCTCCCCCAACAATCATGATAAACATAATTCTATCTCTAACAAAAATAGTAATAGGGAAAAGCAATCATTTGTTTCTAATATCTCTCAAAATGAATACACAAATTACATCCCAATAAAAATACATAGATTAACATACAGGATACCTAAACAGGACCTAGCATTTTATAATGCACCTCAGTGACAAAGACAGACACTTCTTAAGAATAAAAGCTAATCCAAACAAATGGTTCCAAGAAGCATGTTTGACTAGCAAGTCTACTATCGAACAAAATCAACTTTCAACCAAAAGTTATCAAAAAAAAAAAAAAAGATAAGGAAGGAAACTTTGCTTTTATCAAAAAAAAATCCACCAAGATGAACTCTCAATTCTGAATATCTATGCTCCAAACTAAAGCAAACTATATTCATAAACAAAACTTTACTGAAGCTCAAAGCACACATCAAACCTCACAGAATTATAGTAGGGGATATCAACACCCCACTCTCATCAATGAGCAGATCATGGAAAGAGAAACTACACAGAGAAATAGGGAAAATAACAGAAGTTATGAACAAAATGAATTTCACATATATCTACAGAATATTTCATCCTATGAGAAAATAATATAGCTTCTACTCAGCACCTCGTTGTACCTTCTCCAAAATTGATCATATAATTGGTCACAAAACAGGCCTCAACAGATACAAGTAGATAGAAATAATCCCAAGCATTCCATCAGATCACCATGGACTAAGGCTCATCTTCAATAACAATGAAACAACAGAAAGCCCCCATATACATGAAATCTGAACAACGCTCTTCAATGATAAATCAGTCAAGGAAGAAATAAAGAATTTAATGAAAATGAAGGCATAAATACCCAAACTTCTAATAAACAATGAAAGCAATGCTAAGAAGAAAACTCATAGCTCTGAGGGCCTCCAAAAAGGAACTGGAGAGAGCATACACTAGCAGACTGACAGCACATTTGAAAGCTCTAGAAGAAAAAGAAGTAAGTACACCCAAGAAGAGTAGACAGCAGGAAATAATCAAACACAGGACAAAAATCAACCAAGTAGAAACAAAAAGAACTATACCAAGAATGAACAAACTAGGACCTGGTCCTCTGACAAAATAAAAAAGATAGATGAACCCTCAACCGAAGTAGGTAGAGGGCACAGATACTGTATCCAAATTAACAAAATCAGAAATGAAAATGAAGTTATAAAATCAGTAACAGAGGAAATTAAAAAAAAAGAAAAGAAAAAGAAACAACCTACAAAAGCCTATACTCAACAAAAGTAAAAAATTTTAATGAAGTGGACAATTTCATGGAGAGATATTATGTATAAAAGTTAATCGATATGAGACAAACCTCCTAAACAGTTCCATAATTCTTTAAAAAAAGTAGAAGACATTAAAATCTCCCAAGCAAAAAAAGTCCAGGACTAGATAAGTTTAGTCCTGAATTCTATCAGACCTTCATTAAAGACCTCATACCAATAGTGTCCAAACTATTCTACAAAATAGAAAGAGACAGAACACTACCAATTTCCTTCTGTGAAGCCACAATTACTCTTATACCTAAACCACACAAAGACCCAACAAAGAAAGAGAACTTCAGAACAATTCTGTTATGAATATCCATGGCAAAATACTCAATAATATTTTCACAAGCCAAATAAAGGAACACATCACAATGATCATCCATCATGATCAAGTAGACTTCATTCCAAGGATGCAGGGATGCATCAATATATGAAAATCCATCAATGTAATTCACTATATAAACAAACTTAAAAAAAAACAAAAACAAAAAAATAATTACTTCACTAGATGCTAAAAAGGCACTTTAAAAAATTTAACACACCTTCACATTAAAAGTCTTAGAAAGAACAGGAATTCAAGGCCCATAACTAAACATAGTAAAATCAATATACAGGAAACCAGTAGCCAACATTAAACTAAATGGAGAGAAACTTGAAGGAACCCCACTAAAATTAGGGACTAGACAAGGCTGCCCACTCACTCCCTACTTATTCAATATAGTACTTGAAGTCCTATCCATAGCAATCGTGCAACAAAAGGAGGTCAAAGGGATACAAATTGGAAAGGAAGAAGTTGAAATATCACTGTTTCCAGATATGATAATATAATTAAGTGACCCCAAAAATTTCACCAGAGAACTCCTATAGCTAATAAACAGCTGAAGCAAAGTGGCTGGATATAAAATTAACTCAAGCAAATGAGTAGCCTTCTTCTACTCAAAGAATAAACAGGCTGAGAAAGAAATTAAGGAAATGACACCCTTCTCAATATTCCTGAATAATATAAAACACCTTGGTGTGACTCTAACCAAGCGCATGAAAGATCTGTATGACAACAACTTCAAGTCTTTGAATAAAGAAATTGAAGATCTTAAGATGGAAAGATCTCTCATGCTCATTCACATGGATTGGCAAGATTAATATAGTAAAAATGGCCACCTTGCCAAAAATAATTTACAGATTCAATGCAATGCTGATCAAAATTCCAACTCAATTCTTCAGGAAGTTCGAATGAGCAATTTGCAAATCCATTTAGAATAACAAAAAACCCAGGATAGTGAAAACTATCATTCACAATATAAGAACTTCTGGGGTAACCAAATCCCTAACTTCCAGCTATGTCACAGAGCAATAATAATAGAAACTACATGGTGTTGGTACACAGACAGGCGGGTAGATCAGCGGAATAGAATTAAAGTCTCAGAAATGAACCCACACACCTGTGGTCACTTTATCTTTGATAACGGAGCTAAAACCTCCAGTGGAAAAAAAGCATTTTCAACAAATGGTGCTGCTTCAACTGGCAGTCAGCATGTAGAAGAATGCAAATATATCCATTCTATCATTGCTTTGTACAAAGCTCAAGTCCAAGTGGATCAAGGACCTCTGCGTAAAACCAGATACAACAAACTAATAGAACAGAAAGTGGGTAAGAGCCTCAAACACATGGCACAGGGGAAATTTTCCTGAACAGAACAATGTATTATGCACTGAGATCAAGAATCAACAAATGACACCTCATAAAATTGCAAAGCTTTTACAAGATAGAGGAAACTGGAAACTGTCATTAGAACTAAATGGCAAACAACAGATTTGGATAATAATTTTACCAATCCTACATTTGGTATAGGACTAATATGCATATATACAAATGACTCAAGGAATTAGACTCCAGAGAGAATCACATAACCCTATTAAAAACTGGCTACAGAGTTAAACAGAGAATTATCAGCTGAAGAATATTGAATGACTGAGAAGCACCTAAAGAAATGTTCAACATTCTTAGTCATCAAGGAAATGCAAATCAAAACAATGCTGAAATCCCAGTCATCAAGGAAATGCAAATCAAAACAATGCTGAAATCCCACCTCACACCAGTCGGAATGGCTAATTTCAAAAAACTCAGGTGAGGACAGATGCTGGAGAGGATGTGGAGAAAGGGGAACACTCCTCCATTGTTGGGGGGATTGCAAACTGACACAACCACTCTGGAAATCAGTCGGGTGTTTCCTTAAATAATTGGGCAATGCACTACCTGAGGACCCAGGTATACCACTCCTGGGCATATACCCAAAATATGCTCCAACATATAACAAGACCACATGTTCCTCTATGTTCATAGCAGATTTATTTTATAATAAGCAGAAGCTGGAAAGAATCCAGATGTCTTACAGCAGACGTATGGATACAGAAAATGTGATACATTTCCATAATTGAATACTACTCAGCTATTAAAAACAATGACTTCATGAAATCCTTAGGCAAATAGATGGATCTGTGAGGTAAGCCAGTCACAAAAGAACACACATGTTATGCATTCAGTGATAAGTTGATATTAGCCCAAATGCTTGGAATACCCAAGATAGGGTTCAGAAACCACATGAAGTTCAAGAATATGGATGACCAAAGTGTGTATGCTTCAGACCTTCTTAGAAGGTGGAGCAAAAATACTCATTTGTTAAACTACTTGGCTGTAAATTACGAGAACCTTAATTCAATTTGCAGCACTTATGTTCAAATCCAGGCATGTGCTTGTAACCCCAGTGCTGGACATGTTATTCTGTGGAGCTCACAGATAGCCACAGGGAGGAACCTTTCTTCCAAAGCAACATAATCCAGTGGATCAAAGAGATGGAGACAGTTAACACCCATGACTGATTGTTAACCTTCCACAACTACTTTCACACACATGCTTACATATATATAGATATGTATATACATATACTTAACACATGTTTACAAAAACATGAAATAGTTAAGTGTGTTTTGATACTTTACTCAAAAGAAAAATATGTGCAACCATGAAAATTGACCTTTCAGATTTACCTTTGCAGATAAGGTGCTAACGTGATATTGTAGAGCAAGGTTGCAAAAAGTACTGCATTATATCAAATACATTTATTGTGAGTGAATGCATCCTTCATTTTCAGGAAGAATCAAACAACTATATTGAAACCCAGGACATAAAAACATCAGGCATTTATCCTTTCTTTTTATTCAAATTATGCCTGCAGGCAAACAAAAGTACTTAAGGGAAATTTATTTAACATATTCTAGGACTAATGAGATGCCACACTGGGTAGGAATACTGGCTGCTCTTCCAGAGGTCCTGATTTCAATTCCCAGCAACCACAGTTTGGTTCCTGACCATCTATAAAGGAATCTGATGCTTTCTTCTTATGTATAGGTATAAATGTAGACAGAGTCCACCTACATTTTAAAGAATACATAAATAAGAAATTACAAATACTCTGGATAGATTTTTACAGAAATATCAATATAGTGAAAGATTTGATAATTTAGAATATAGCTGTTTTACATCTTTTTAATGACTTGTTTAATTATGTTTGTGTGGGGTGAGGAGATATACACTTGTGAATACATGTGTTGGAGGAATCTAGAACAAGGCATTTGATAACATAGAGCTGGAGTCACAGAAGGATGTGAGGTGCCTTGCTATGGGTGTTGAAACCAATCAAACCAACAGGTACATTCAAGCAGTGAGTCATCCCTCAAGCCTCCATTTTATAATAATAAAGAACAAATGTAGGACATATAAAAGAAACTAGACAGTTCTGGTCCCTTGGGTGTGAGGTAAAACATTTATGAAATAAACTCGAATGGTGGAAATAGAACCTAAATATCATCAAGCTTTTAGATTTAAGCAGTTTACTAGAACTGCAGAACAGAGAGACATTAGAAACAACTACACAGGGGAGAATTTAGAAAGCCAAGCCAAGCCATTTCTTTAACAGACCAAAGAATTCCAACAAAGGGACCCTAAAGTGAATTTTTTTCAGAGAGATGCTAAGAATCAATGTTGGGATGACCTACATCAACACATCTAGTATCAAATAGCTAAGTAAGTGGATCTCTGTATTTTCAAATGGGATTTTCTGTGAGAATATTAGGTATTGTCATTTCTATGGTCCATTACCTGGTTTGTATATTTAAATGTTTGTCACTTCCTCACCTGCTCAAAAGGAGGATTCCTTGAGACTACCAAGTTAAAAAGCAAGCTGCCCTGGGGAGGACTCATGAGGTGAATTGGCCTCAATTTGGCAAAAAACAACACTAATGGTAGGATTCACTTTAAAATAATCTCAGTTGAGTAAATCAAGGTATATTAGTGCTAAGGTTGGCCCCAAAAGAACTTTCAACAAAGTATTTATTTTATTTCAGGATACGTCTGAATTTTCTTAGCACAAGAAGGGTCTTTTAAAGTATAGTCATGAGAATTAGACAGGACAACAGCTAACCTTCCATGGATAACCCTACCATGGAAGAAAGTGAAGGATGATTCTACATACATATAAGGATGCTTGGAGCAAAAATAAAATAGTAAAATTATATTTTCTTGATAGTATAATTAGGGATTTTTTCCTCCGACAACCTTTCTTCAGTTTAAATGAACAGCTGTTTTCAGAAATAGATGGCCCTGAGGCTGTCACTTGAAGGTAGAACACTTTCTAGCATGCACCTACATAAAAAACTACTTTATTCTTTTTGGAGACACAATCGCTGTACATAGTCTCTCCTGGAACTCATTATGTGGACCAGGTTGGCCAGGTCTGCCAGCCTCCAAATTAAAGATATACACTATCAGGGTGAGTTATTTCTAATTTTTAATACAATTGTCACCCACTGGAAGCTTGTGACCAGCATTCTAGAGTTAATTGCTGGCTGGGTAAAGCTTAATCTTTCCTGGGGATTGAGATTGTTAAACTCCTTGACTGTAATAATATAACACCTGAGATTTTGCCTAATAAGACTTTAAATAAGGATAGTGGTTTATTTCAAAGGTATGACAAAAAGAGAATAACTGGACCTATTGAAATAGAAGCATCAGGATTTCAAAGATTACTGAACAGAGTAAAAAGTGTGAAGTAGCTGAGATTAGTAAATATTTTATTTCTGAAATTTCATCTGTGGCTGATAGAATGAACAAATGTAGATGTCCCTCTAAGTAGACTATAGGCCTTGATCTCAGCATCTCTAAGAGTAGAGTGTACACACATGCACAACATCACCTGTTGTGCACATGTTCCAAGAAGTTTCAAAGGGACTGGGATCAATGCTTGAGTACGGTGTATAACTTTGGAAAAACAGAACAGAAAAGGATTTTTGGGTTGGTTTTGGGGATACTTTGGGGTGGATGATTTTTTGATAACTATTATTTTTATGTTTTCAATTAATTCTTTAGGTTAACACAAGGAAATATGGGATCCATCATGGCATATTATGCATAAATTTCATTATTCCTTGTTCTCGTTGGATCTTTTCCCTTCTGTACCTGTTCTGAATCCTGCTTTTTTCTACCCGTTAATCACAATTTCTCTTTGCTTGGTACATGTAGTCCATCACCTTGTTTCTCAACATTGTTATGATCTCTTTCCCCCTCTGGTGATCTCTTTTGTATTTTCATGACTTATATACATATACATATATATTCATACACACACACACATTCACACAGAGATATATATATATAGTCACACATACAGATATATTTACACATATTCATAGCATTTAAAATGTAGTTTCCTTACATGAGAGAAAAAGTATCATTTATTTTTTAGCTTCTTAACATGATGTATCTAGCTACATCTATTTTTCTGCAAATGTCATGGGTTAACTTTTCTTCACATTTATAAAATTTCATTACAATATCTTTTTTAAATCAATTTATCTGATGATGGACAGTAAGCTGATTCTCTTGCCTGGCTTTTGTAAATACAGCATCAATGAATATTGTCTTTTTTAGTTCTCTGTTTTACTGTTGAGATACTATAACCCAGGCAACTTTAATGGGAGCTTACATGTTCACAGGGTGAGTCCATGACTACATTGTCAGCATGGTAGTAGGCAGCCAGGTGAATACTTGAACAGTAAATGAGAGCTTATATCTTATCCATAACCACAATGCAGGGAGAGAGAGGGGGGGGAGAGGGAGACGAAGGGAGAGGGAGACGGAGAGGGAGAGGGAGAGAGGGAGAGGGAGGGGGGAGGGGAGGGAGAGGGAGAGGGGAGGGGAGGGAGGGAGAGGAGAGGAGAGGGAGAGGGAGAGGAGAGGGAGAGGGAGAGGGAGAGGGAGAGGGAGAGGGAGGGAGAGCACTAACTGCAACAGGCACAGTCTTTTGAAACCTCAAATCCCACCCCCAGTGATACATTTCTACAAATAAGTCCCTACCTCTTAATCTTTTCCAAATAGTTCTATCAAATTGGGACCACATATTCAAATATACTAGCCTATGGGAAGCATTCTCAGTCAAATCACCATAAACATTGATGAGTAAATATCTATGTGTTATTTTAACTTAATTTTTTCAGATACTTATGTAAGAGTATGCATGCATAACTGGGTCATATGGAACTTTTACTTTTTGGGGAGACCACTGTATCAATTTCCATTTCTATGTTTATATTATCATTAGCTTAAGATAGTAATCTAGTTAAGAGTTCTCTGTCTCTGCCTCTCTTTTCTCTGTCTCTTTCTCTGTCTCTGTCTCTCTCTGTCTCTGTGTCTCTGTCTCTCTGTCTCTCTCTCTCTCTGTGCGTGTTTGTGTGTGTGTGTGTGTGTGTGTGTGTGCGTGTGTGTGTGTGCGTGTGTGTGTGTGCGTGTGTGTGTGTGCGTGTGTGTGTTTCAAATCTGACAACAGAAAAGAAACAGGGGAGAAAAGGGTTTATTCCTATTTCCATTTATGTCTTTCCTTGTGTTAAGCTAGTGCTAGAAATTCTTGTAGTCTCATCAAATCTATTATCAATATGAAAGAAGATGTACTGTGCTTGATTCATGATTACGTTTAATTCAACTTCTTTATCCTTTAAGGGTAAGCATCTCATATCTAGAAGGTGAAGTTCACACTTGTCTGAGTCTTCCCACATCAGTTAACTTAAGAAAATCTACAGACATGGCCAGAGGCCAACCCAGTGTAAACTGTTCTTCACTTGGAATCTGAAAAACATTGTTTCAAGGTTTCCAGATGACAGTAAAGATATAAGGGTTCCCTTCTGGAGTTCTTAGTCTCATTAACAAAACAATAAGAACATTCATTTATAATCTGATTTAGGACTCCTGGTGCGTTGCAAGCAAAAACATTCTTAGAAGCTCAGCATGAAATTCCATTGTTTTGAATAAGGAGGATGATATAGATGCAGAATTTAACTTGCCTTGAGAACCCCTGTGATCTACCAGGAAGAGTATTTTTGGTACTAAAGGCAGAGCAAAATAAATCCACAAGGTGAGTAGCTAGGCTCAGCACAAGTTTGGTAAACAAAGAGACCTGGGGGCTGGAGACATGGCTCAGCAATGAACAGCACTTTGTGCTTTTGTAGGTTCAGCCATACTGTAGCCTAGCAAGGGGATTAGATAAAAAGTGTTAGTAATAAGAAATAATTGGGAAAGACAGGGAGTCTCATATAGCTGAGAATCAACATAACATGCTAAAGACAAGGAATTCTAGAAAAGGAAAGTATACTTTATTACAGAGATAATTTTATTTAACACGACTTTTACATATTTATAATATGGTTTAAGGTGATCTGCCTTCATGGCATGGTCTCTTAGCTAAGTGATTATCCTAGTTAACTGAAATGTTAGGTTTCTGCCCAGATTTAGATTCTATTCCCTTCACTAGTTTTTCTTTTATGGGCCTTCATTACTGTTATAACATTGAGACTCTCTGCCATATTCCTCCAACTGCTTCTCAATCTGTCAAAGCCTGTGTAATCCAGGTGTTAACACAGACAAAGGGCAGCTATCCCTAAGCCAGAAAGCAGCTGTTGGTGAAATTTCAATCTCAAATTTTAAATGCACGGAACACTGGGAAAACATCTGTTCTTCAACCATGCAATCTACATTGTCTCCATTAGAACAGCTTGTTATGGTTGTCTCACACAATGCTTTTCCTTTCACAAAGGTCTTTGCGTTCCTTCCTGTCTAACACAGCTTTTGTTTCTTTGCCTACCAGAGTAAAAAAATTCCCTGTGCATTTCTTTCTATTCTTGCTGACTGCTACAGCTCTTCCAATCATGCTGTACTCAGGAGTGTTACTACTAAGAACCATATCATTCAAGTGAAAATATCATATAGCTTGGGTTACACATACTATCAAGGAAGCACAGCCAAACATTTGCATAGAGTCTTAATGTTCACCAGAAATTGTTGGCCTTTCTTCTGTACAGAGTCATCTCACAATTGTGTTATAAGAGTCTACTGTACCAGTGGGAATGATATCTTTATGAACAGCCTGGCCAATGTGCTTCATGGTTACTGTCTCCCACACTCGAACTTGTATTTGTGGGTGAACGTGCCATCTAAAAGCACACTCATAACTGACAGTGATAATAAATAAAAATTTAAAAGTACTTCGCCCCCCATTTGTTTGATATGAGATATTAATTAATTATATGTACAATCTATGTAGAATAAAGCTAGGAAGCAGGTTTATTTGGCAGAGGTTTTGCCATCTAACCATGAGGACATCAGTTAAATGCCTCAGAACTCATAAACAAACAAACAAACAAAAACCAACCAAACAAAACAGAACGAAAAACAAAACAAACAAACAAACCACGCACACAAGAGCTGTGCATGATGGTGCATACTTCAGTCCAATTGCTGGAGGTAGAGAATAGCAGTTCACAGAGCTTACTTAACCTACGTGCCTGGTTCCATACTAGTGAAAGGCAAAAACTAGCCGAATTAGAGTGTAACATGGGTGATACCTGAGCAAAGACAACCAATGTTAGACTCTGACTTCTACATGGGCAAGCACAAATATATCTGCTCAAACATAATGCAGAGACAGAAACAAGGCTAGAGAAGAACCTTAAATCAAATTGGGTATTCTTATCTAAGAGCCACAGATTCTCCAGCAGAGAACATGCATGTTTGAGTGATAGACATTTCAGGCATACACAGTTGAGATCATCTAGAGGGTAGAGATATATGGCCTTAGCTAGATCACTTCACCAACACGTCTTGCTATCCAACAACACTCATACCATTCCCAGGTGTCTTCTCTGTAGAATTTAGGGAGCCTTGGGAGAACTGACAAGCAAAGGAGTTTAGTTTTCCCTCCTGATCTCAGTCAGATGTGTAGAGATGTGCTGGTACCTAGGAATGTCCAAAGTGCCTCACATTCCATTTTATTTATAATAATAGGTATGGAATTTTATAAGATAATCTATTTTACTATTGTGAAATATTAAACATTTATATATTGTTAACCCAAGTGCAAACATGCTGCAAATGTTCTTGAATTTTACCAATGACTTTTAAACAATGGGATATTTAAGGACTATTTGCAGGTATAACACTCCCATAGGGCCTTTCTTTTATCTTTGTCCATTACCTGATCTCCTATGCTGAGACGTCAGCTACAAATAAACACATTAAGAAGTGGTTCTTTGTAGAGCTACTCTACCCACTTGGAGATGAGTATGAGGCAGATACCAAACCTTTCTGTGGCATGAAATAAGAGACCTGAGAAAAAAACTGGCCCAAACTTTGAAAAAAAAATATCAAATTAAATGAAATGTCTCTCAACGTGACCTTGTCTCCTGACCTGAGATCCTGCTGGACCTGGGTTGACCATGAAAGCTAACTGATGTCTAGCAATAGATGTCTGAAGAATTTTAGAGTCAGCTAGCTGGGTTTCTTTTAATGCAATCTGAGGGTATGCCTGAGAACAGGTCCAATTGCAGGAGAAGCCCATCTCACCAGAAGTTTAGATACAAACTTCTATGACCTATATAGAATATAAATATAAAAATAATAAATAAATAAATTTATAGGTATATAAATTTATATTATATAATATATGTTATATAAATTTATATTTATAATAAATATATATACCTATACCTTTATGCCCAGACACACCAATTCAGTGTGATACTTTCTGACATATCAAAAATATCCTTCTTCTTGAGACTTTTAGATTCTATTCTTTAGAAGGCTTATTATTTTCTAACTTCTTTTAATGGAAAACATGATTTCTACTTTTCAGAATTGTGAGAATAAAATAAGTCTGTGGTTCCCCTGAAATTAATAGTGTGAAACCCTTGGATAGGGCAGCCTGTGTTACTGTCATCCAAGACTCTCACAGCTTTCTGTCTATTGAGGCTGGTGTTGCATTCAGAAACCTAGTGTCCGTTCTAAATTCCTGTGTGAGGGGATAGGTGAGAGTGTAGATGGTTGGGTGGTTGTGTTTGTATTCATAGGTCTCTATGTATATGTGCTCTTGTGTGCACATGCATGTGGAGTTCAGAGGTCAACTTCATATGTCACTCCTCTGGAGACATTCTCCTTTCTGACAGAGTCTGCCATAGACTTGAACTCAGCAAATAGGCTGGATAGGCTAACCAGAGAGCCACAGAGACTGCCCTCTTCCTTTGCCATACAACTCTAGGTTAAAAATCCTTCTTGGCCTGAGATAAGAGATGGGGAGGGGAGAAAAGGAGAGAGAGAGAGAGAGAGAGAGAGAGAGAGAGAGAGAGAGAGAGAGAGAGAGAGAGAGAGCAGGAGAAGAGAGGAGAGGATAGGAGAGGAGAGGAGAGAAGAGAGGAGAAGAGAGGAGAGGATAGGAGAGGAGAGGAGAGAAGAGAAGAGAAGAGAGGAGAGGAGAGGAGAGAAGAGGAGAGGAGAGGAGAGGAGAGGAGAAGAGAAGAGAAGAGAAGAGAAGAGAAGAGAAGAGAAGAGAAGAGAAGAGAAGAGAAGAGAAACCATGACAAACATGGTAATATTCAGAGAGGGATCTATGGCTCCCAAGTTCAAGGGCAGGTTCTCTGTACCTTGTACGTTCCTCTTTACTAAGGGAAGTGACTCATCTTTTCAACTCCATCTATACCCACTAGTAGTAAGCAGGACTTACTATCCAGGTTTTGTGATTCCTCTTGGCTATGTCTGCAATAATTCAGGAAGTCATCCTTCTTCCCTAGAGAGTAGATGTTAATGGATGTCAGATTCAATAGCTCTCATATTTTAAAGTGCTGGATAATGAAAAGCAATGATAGAATTTTCAGTGGAGGCACATCCACCCTGAGTCCCCTGATAAAAAAGCTCAATTGACCCCAAAGGCTGCACACTCTCTTGAATATGTGGTTCTCTGAGTTAGAGTAGCTGGCTGGACTATGCTCCAGACCCAGCAACCCAAGCACCCATAACCCATCAAGTGTCGTTCGAAAGCACAAATCTGGGTAGTTTCTTCCTCTCAATATCTTGACATGAAGCCTTCAAGGGCAGTCATTGTATTTTGCATTTTGTTTCTAATCTCTACACAGAGGGTAGTATTGCTTGTTCAAGTCATAGTTTTCTTAGACTTGAATAAAATATGCATTGACTCTGATGGCTAATCCTGATTGTCATTATGACAGGATGCAGAATCACCTACAAGACAAACCTCTGGGCATGTCAGAGAGGGAGCTTTTAGCTTGGGTTAATTGAGGTGTCAGGCCTACCTACATGTAGGTATCATGATCTCATGTGCTGGGATTGTTAAAGCACTCAGATGAGTACCTGTGTTAGTCTTACTCTACTTCCCGCCCATAGATGCAACAAGACTAGCTGTTTCATGATGGTGTTGCCATGCACCATGATGGAATGTAACACGGAACTGTGATGTAAGATAAGTTGCTTTAATCTGGTAGTTTTTAAAGTAAGGAGGAATACAACTAAGATAATATGATTTTCAGTATTGTGCTCCATCATGAGGGAAGATTTTTCTTTCCATACTTTCAACAGCTAAGGCTTTTGTTGCTAAGATTACATATCCAAAGTCTCAATCATGCTGGCTTCAAGGTCTATGCTCTTAACTGTCTGTTTTCATTTCATGTGAACTTTTCTGACCTGCGGATTTGCCTAGGCTCTATTTCCTTCTATGTGGCCTTACCTCCACACCTTCCAGTACCTCTTATGTATACTTCACAGAGGAATTAAACATAGCTCATCCAATTATTTTCCCAAAGCCAAATGCCAGAGATGTCCTAGACAAAGTTCTATGTGCTTCCCATTCTAGATCACCTGAGAAAAAAAGTCAATTGGTACCGTGTACCTCAGAGAACCAAGGCAGCCTTGGAACCCTCCAGGAATGCACAGCTTGGCATGTTAGTTATCTTTAGACACATCCAGTAGTTCAAGCTTCATTTCTGTCATAGATATCCAAGATGGAGGCTGATAATCTTTCCAAGCTCTCAGAAAATGGTCAACACTG
The DNA here is from genome assembly GCF_011064425.1 of Rattus rattus. Taxonomy (NCBI): domain Eukaryota; kingdom Metazoa; phylum Chordata; class Mammalia; order Rodentia; family Muridae; genus Rattus; species Rattus rattus. Next base: position 123,398,410 of record NC_046154.1, on the reverse strand, counting down.
GGGAAAGCAAGACTAGAGGGAGAAGCAGGACTGGAGGAAGAATATGACTGGGGTTCATTGGCTGATTTTGATTTTTCCCAAGAGTTTCAGAATTACTGTAGACAGATATTCCAGGCTGTTTAATATTTTTCTCATCCCTGTGAGCACATGCCCTGGCAAGGAGCAAGATAACATCTGGGGATGAAAGTTTCATTGACATAACAGATAATCCAGTATGGCAGGTGTAGTTGTTAGTGTTTGTCAGCTTGACATCACCTATGGGGATCTCAGTTGAAGGACTGTCAATATCAATTTGACCTATGGCATTGCCTTATATACTGTGATAAGAATTTGGGCACCAGAATTCATGGTATGGATTCTGTGTAAGAATAAATAGAGCCAGCTGAGAAGTAAGTAAGCAATTATTGCTGTATTTCTTCCCTTTATGCTCTTGATTGTGGCTGTGCTGGCTTAAGTTACTGCCTTGAATTTCCCTCAATAATTGACTGAAACCTGGAATTATAAGATGAATGAGCCAATTTTCCTCTATTTCCATTTTTCTGAGATGACTTATGAGACTAACTAATGAAACTAAGGAAAGGAAGGTATAGTGAAGGATACAATAGATTAGTTATTCCTAGGTATATTGAAACGTAAAAACAAACAAACAAACAAAATCAGTAGAAGAAGTAGTATCTAGCTATGAATCTCAAGTGCAGGATCTACAAGATGCCTCTATCCCTCCTTATCCAATATTGAGTCTTGGTGTTATGTTCAAAGTTTACTGCTAGAAGAAGGAAGTATAGTTCCCCTGCTGTCAAAGGGTAAGCCCTTGTTTCTCCTCAGATAGATAAATGATTCAGCAAATAAAGATTCATATTGTTTCTGTAGTTTCCTGTTATCGTGGATAGATGGGTGTTGAGAAGTCCATGAAGATGTTTGTCTGTATTATCCCAAAAGCATCTGTTCAGTCCTGACCCCCAGCATGATGAGTGCATGGGGTGAGACCAGAAGGTTAAGAGAAGAGCAATGTGTGGGTCCTTCTCTACATACTCTTACTTTCCCTCTTCCTCTTCTCTTCCTTTCTCTTCTCTCCCCTCTTCACCTCTCATTCCCTCTCCTCCCATTCTACTCTCACCACAAATTCCCCTTTCATTCTCCTCTCTCCACTCCTCTTCACATTTTTCTTTCTCCCCCTCTCCCTCCCATTTGCCTCTCCTCTTTCTTCCTTTCTCTTCCTCTTCCTCCTCTTCCGCCTCTCTTATTCTTTTTCTCTTTCCTCCTTCTCTTCTTCCTCTTTCTATTCCTTTTCTATCCCATCTGTCCATAACTTCTTCTCTTTGAGATCCTTCTCTGTAAATGTGAAAGGTCTGGAAGGCATCTGACACTAGGAAGTCTGTATGCTTGCAGTCTGGCTCTGCTCACGCTCTGCAGTGGAGGCATTCACAATGTTTTATTTGACTGGCTGTAAAAGGTGAGAGGACAAAGCATACTGTTTCCAATTGCTCTCTCAGAGGCATTTTCTTCATCAAACAACCTAAGTTAAGTAACTTTTTTTAAAAATTTAATCTGTTCAGGAAAGGCATTGTCTGAATTGGGGTCTTACCCTATTAAGGAAAAGCAATTTATGCCAATGGCTTCCAGAAAAGCTGTCAGGATGGGACACTGGTTTGTGTGAACACAAGTTGATACTGTTGGCATTTCAATTATCTTTGTTTAACTTGAGAGAACTTATATATATTTTTCCACATAATTACACCCTCATTCACAGTTGAGCTTATCTTGTGACTTAAGTCATCTGGCTTTTGACAGTAACACATTAGCTTCATTTCTGCCTACACTGGCAGGTTTGTCCAATCCACAGCATGCAGACCACAAAGGGCCCAGGATATATAGCTAGGAGTACAGTACCACATAGCACTGTAGAGTTACAATGCTGATCATTTAATGTCAAAATACTGGGCACACCTTCTGTAGACCCCTTATCCAGCAGCTCCAAGTAATTCTGTATTTCCTTCATGTCGATTTCCCTGTTATGAAAATCATATGTGGGAACTCCTTCTTAGAATTTTGTGCATGGTTTTCAAGATCTCTAGGACAAACTATCTCTTTACTTATGTACTCACATGGAGCTTTGTGTGAAAACAGTCTACGTGCCTGTCTGTAGTATGCCAGGAAAGATAACTGAGCCAGAAGGACATAATTCAAAAGCAGATGACATGGGTTCCCACCACTGCAGTTCAGATCAGATTTTCCATCCTGTCAAAAGAAAGATGTCCGAGGAATGGATATGAGACTCACCACCTTGTTACCAATCTGAACACCGTTACCAAACTTGAGTAAAGACCTTATTTCTGGCCACAATCTCATTACCCATCCCTTCTCTGTGAGAAGGTATTTCTGTGAGAAATTGAATGAATCCTTTCATCAGAAAATCCTAACTGAGCCCCCATCAGAGCCCAATTTGCATTCTTTAGCCTATGCAAGTATTTAGATATCACTCTTCCTTGAAATAAAAATGAAATAGATGACTTTCACGACTATGTCCAAGCATCATTTGTAAGAAACTTAAATTATTCATGAGCATAAAAATGAAGCTCCTAGTTCTTTAATCACAGGCAATAATGTTTTCTTTTTGTTCATAACATCACTGGAGACCTTAAAATGCCAGATAACTGGATGAGATAGGGAGCAAGTGTTTCTTTTGGGGGGAGGGCAGGGGAACAAAACTGCCCCTGTGCTTGAACATCTAGAGGTTTCTCCCATCTGTTGCTCCTGAGTGAGTCCATCAGCTTGTTTTTGCTTCTTTGGCTGCCAACTAGTCACCTTAGATTTTCATAACAACCAATGCCCAAGTGCCATCCTGGGAGGTTCTGTTTGTAACTCAGCTCTTTCCTTCATCCACTGAAAACTACTAAGTTCCATCCCCATTCTTCTTGTAAAAAGCTCTCTACCTTTTTCTTCCTCTGTGCCTCTCACTATCACTCTTAATTGATATTAGCTATGATGGATTTTGCTGCAATAAAAGGTAGTGAGGGTATGTACCTGGAAAGTAGGCTCAGGTTAGAAGTTTCTATTGCTTTCAGAGAGGACAAACTTAGCTTCCCAGGTTCACTGTTGGTTGTCTTAGAACTACCTCTTGCAACTGTAGGTTCAGGGCATAGGATCCCTTTTATTTTGGTCTCTGTGAACAATTGTATACACACACACACACACCACACACACACACACACACACACACACACACACACACACACACACTCAAACACACACACACACACACACACACACACATACAAAAACAGTTTTTTTTTTAAAATGAATTTTGGAAAACTGAGAGACATAACAATGAGGGCTCAACCTAACTAGATGAATGGTGAGACTGGGAAATGAATTAATCTAATTCCAGCTGGCTATAATGAGTATTATTTTAAATTTTAGCTATTGTATTTCTTTTTTTCCCCATCTTTATTAAATTGGGTATTTCTTATTTACATTACAAATGTTATTCCCTTTCCCGGTTACCAGGTCAACATCCCCCTAACCCCTCCCCCTCCCCTTTTCTATGGGTTTTCCCCTCCCCATCCGCCCCCTATTAGCTCCCTCCCCACAACAATCCCTTTCACTGGGGGTCAAGCCTTGGCAGAACCAAGGGCTTTCCCTTCCACTGGTGCTCTTACTAGGCTATTCATTGCTACATACACAGTTGGAGCCCAGGGTGAGTCCAATTGTAGTCCTTGGGTGGTGGCTTAGTCCCTGGAAGCGCTGGTTGGTTGGCATTGTTGTTATTTGGGGTCTCAAGGCCCTTCAAGCTCTTTCAGTCCTTTTTCTGATTCCTTCAACAGGGGTCCCATTCTCAGTTCAGTGGTTTGCTACTGGCATTCGCCTATGCATTTGCCATATTCTGGCTGTGTCTCTCAGGAGAGATCTACATCTGATTCCTGTCAGCCTACACTTCTTTGCTTCATACATCTTATGTAGTTTGACGGCTGTATATGTATGGGCCACATATGGGGCATGCTCTGAATGGGCCTTCTGTTCTAAACTTTGCCTAAATATCCCCTCCTAAAGGTATACTTGTTCCCCTTTTAAAGAAGGAGTGAAGCATCTGCATTTTGGTCATCCTTCTTGAGTTTCATGTGCTCTGTGCATGTAGGATAATTCGAGCTTTTGGGCTAATATCCACTTATCAATTAGTGTATACCATGTGTGTTTTTCTATGATTGGGTTACCTCACTCAGGATGATATTTTTCAGTTCCATCCATTTGCCTCTGAATTTCATAAAGTCATTGTCTTGATAGCTGAGTAATATTCCATTGTGTAGATGTACCACATTTTCTGTATCCGTTCCTCTGTTGAAGGGTATCTGGGTTCTTTCCAGGTTCTGGCTATTATAAAAAAGGCTGCTATGAACATAGTGGAGTATGTGCCTTTGTTATATGTTGGAGCATCATTTAGGTATATGCCTAAAAGAGGTATATCTGGGTCCTCAGGGAGTGCTATGTCCAATTTTGTGAGGAATCTCCAGACTGATTTCCAGAATGGTTGTACCAGTCAGCAATCCGACCAGCAATGGAGGAGTTTTCCTCTTTCTCCACATCTCTGCCAGAATCAGCTATCGCCAGTGTTTTTGATCTTAGTCATTCTGACTGGTGTGAGGTGGAATCAAAAGGTTGTTTTGATTTGCATTTCCCTTATGACTAAAGATGTTGAAAATTTCATTAGGTGCTTCTCAGCCATTTGATATTCCTCAGCTGTGAAATCTTTGTTTACTTCCAAAACCCATTTTTAAATAGGGTTATTTGTCTCCCTGCAGTCTAACTTCTTAAGTTCTTTGTATATTTTGGATATTACAAATATCCAAATAATAAGCCTTTATTAATTGTAGGATTAGTAAACATCTTTTCCCAATATGTTGGTTGCTCTTTTGTGATAATAACAGTGTCCTTTGCCTTACAAAAACTTTGTAGTTTTAGGAGATCCCATTTGTTGATTCTTGATCTTAGAGCATAAGCCATTGGTGTTTTGTTCAAGAAACTTTCTGCAATTCCCACGTGTTCAAGATTCTTACCCACTTTTTCGTCTATTACTTTGAGTGTATCTGGTTGGATATGGAGGTTCTTGATACATTTGGACTTAAGCTTTGTACATGGTGATAAGAATGGATCTGCATTTTTTTTTATTATTAAGTTGAGTATTTCTTATTTAAATTTCAAATGTTTTTCCCTTTCCCGGTTTCCAGGCCAACATCCCCCTAACCCCTCCCCCTCCCCTTCTATATGGGTGTTCCCCTCCCCATCATCCCCCCATTACCGCCCTCCCCCCAACAATTACGTTCACTCGGGGTTCAGTCTTGGTAGAACCAAGGGCTTCCCCTTCCACTGTTGCTCTTACTAGGCCATACGTTGCTACCTATGAGGTTGGATCCCAGGGTCAGTCCATGTATAGTCTTTGGGTAGTGGCTTAGTCCCTGGAAGGCCCTGAAAGCCTGGAAGTTCCTGGTTTGTTGGCATTGTTGTTCATATGGGGTCTCGAAGCCCTTCATGCTGTTTCAGTCCTTTCTCTGATTCCTTCAACGGAGGTCTCGTTCTCAGTTCAGTGGTTTGCTGCTGGCATTCGCCTATGTATTTGCTGTATTCTTGCTGTGTCTCTCAGGAGAGATCTACATCCGGTTCCTGTTGGTCTGCACTTCTTTGCTTCATCCATGTTGTCTAATTGGGTGGCTGTACATGTATGGGCCACATGTGGGACAGGTCCTGAATGGGTGTTCCTTCTGCCTCTGTTTTAATCTTTGCCTCCCTATTCCCTGCCAAGGGTATTCTTGTTCCCCTTCTAAAGAAGGAGTGAAGCATTAGCATTTTGATCATCCGTCTTGAGTTTCAAGTGTTCTGTGCATCTAGGGCAATTCAAGCATTTGGGCTAATAGCCACGTATCAATGAGTGCATACCATGTGTGTTTTTCTGTGATTGGGTTACCTCACTCAGGATGATATTTTCCAGTTCCAACCATTTGCCTATGAATTTCATAAAGTCATTGTTTTTGATAGCTGAGTAATATTCCATTGTGTAGATGTACCACATTTTCTGTATCCATTCCTCTGTTGAAGGGCATCTGGGTTCTTTCCAGGTTCTGGCTATTATAAATAAGGCTGCGATGAACATAGTGGAGCACATGTCTTTTTTATATGTTGGGGCATCTTTTGGGTATATGCCCAAGAGAGTTATAGCTGGATCCTCAGGCAGTTCAATGTTCAATTTTCTGAGGAACCTCCAGACTGATTTCCAGAATGGTTGTGCCAGTCTGCAATCCCACCAACAATGGAGGAGTGTTCCTCTTTCTCCGCATCCTTGCCAGCATCTGCTGTCACCTGAGTTTTTGATCTTAGCCATTCTCACTGGTGTGAGGTGAAATCTCAGGGTTGTTTTGATTTGCATTTCCCTTATGACTAAAGATGTTGAACATTTCTTTAGGTCTTTCTCAGCCATTCGGCATTCCTCAGCTGTGAATTCTTTGTTTAGGTCTGAACCCCATTTTTTAATAGGGTTATTTGTCTCCCTGCGGTCTAACTTCTTGAGTTCTTTGTATATTTTGGATATAAGGCCTCTATCTGTTGTAGGATTGGTAAAGATCTTTTCCCAATCTGTTGGTTTCCGTTTTGTCCTAACCACAGTGTCCTTTGCCTTACAGAAGCTTTGTAGTTTTATGAGATCCCATTTGTCGATTCTTGATCTTAGAGCATAAGCCATTGGTGTTTTGTTCAGGAAATTTTTCCAGTGCCCATGTGTTCCAGATGCTTCCCTAGTTTTTTCTTCTATTAGTTCAGTGTATCTGGTTTGATGTGGAGGTCCTTGATCCTCTTGGACTTAAGCTTTGTACAGGGTGATAAGCATGGATCGATCTGCATTCTTCTACATGTTGACCTCCAATTGAACCAGCACCATTTGCTGAAAATGCTATCTTTTTTCCATTGGATGATTTTGGCTCCTTTGTCAAAAATCAAGTGCCCATAGGTGTATGGGTTCATTTCTGGGTCTTCAATTCTGTTCCATTGATCTATCTGTCTGTCTCTGTACGAATAAAATGCAGTTTTTATCACTATTGCTCTGTAATACTGCTTGAGTTCAGGGATAGTGATTCCCCCTGAAGTCCTTTTATTGTTGAGGATAGTTTTAGCTTTCCTGGTTTTTTTGTTATTCCAGATGAATTTTCAAATTGTTCTGTCTAACTCTTTGAAGAATTGGATTGGTATTTTGATGGGGATTGCATTGAATCTGTAGATCGCTTTTGGTAAAATGGCCATTTTTACTATATTAATCCTGCCAATCCATGAGCATGGGAGATCTTTCCATCTTCTGAGGTCTTCTTCAATTTCTTTCTTCAGTGTCTTGAAGTTCTTATTGTCCAAATCTTTTACCTGCTTGGTTAAAGTCACACCGAGGTACTTTATATTATTTGGGTCTATTATGAAAGGTGTTGTTTCCCTAATTTCTTTCTTGGCTTGATTCTCTTTTGTGTAGAGGAAGGCTATTGATTTATTTGAGTTAATTTTATACCCAGCCACTTTGCTGAAGTTGTTTATCAGCTTTTGTAGTTCTCTGGTGGAACTTTTGGGATCACTGAAATATACTTTCATATCATCTGCAAATAGTGATATTTTGACTTCTTCTTTTCGATCTGTATCCCCTTGACCTCCTTTTGTTGTCTGATTGCTCTGGCTAGAACTTCAAGAACTATATTGAATAAGTAGGGAGAGAGTGGTCAGCCTTGTCTAGTCCCTGATTTTAGTGGGATTGCTTCAAGTTTCTCTCCATTTAGTTTAATGTTAGCAACTGGTTTGCTGTATATGGCTTTTACTATGTTTAGGTATGGGCCTTGAATTCCTATTCTTTCCAGGTCTTTTATCATGAAGGGGTGTTGAATTTTGTCAAATGCTTTCTCAGCATCTAATGAAATGATCATGTGGTTTTGTTCTTTAAGTTTGTTTATATAATGGATCACGTTGATGGTTTTCCCTTTATTAAACAATCCCTGCATGCCTGGGATGAAGCCTACTTGATCATGGTGGATGATTGTTTTGATGTGCTCTTGGATTCGGTTTGCCAGAATTTTATTGAGTATTTTTGCATCGATATTCATAAGGGAAATTGGTCTGAAGTTCTCTTTCTTTGTTGGGTCTTTGTGTGGTTTAGGTAGAAGAGTAATTGTGGCTTCATAGAAGGAATTCGGTAGTGATCCATCTGTTTCAATTTTGTGGAATAGCTTGGATAGTATTGGTATGAGGTCTTCTATGAAGGTCTGATAGAATTCTGCACTAAACCCGTCTGGACCTGGGCTCTTTTTGGTTGGGAGACCTTTAATGACTTCTTCTATTTCCTTAGGAGTTATGGGGTTGTTTAACTGGTTTATCTGTTCCTGATTTAACTTCGGTACCTGGTATCTGTCTAGGAAATTGTCCATTTCCTCCAGATTTTCAATTTTTGTTGAATATATACTTTTATAGTAAGATCTGATGATTTTTTGAATATCCTCTGAATCTGTAGTTATGTCTCCCTTTTCATTTCTGATTTTGATAATTTGGACACACTCTCTGTGTCCTCTCGTTAGTCTGGCTAAGGGTTTATCTATCTTGTTGATTTTCTCAAAGAACCAACTTTTGGTTCTGTTGATTCTTTCTATGGTCTTTTTGTTTCTACTTGGTTGATTTCAGCTTTGAGTTTGATTATTTCCTGCCTTCTACTCCTCCTGGGTATATTTGCTTCTTTTTGTTCTGAGGCTTTTAGGTGTGCTGTCAAGCTGCTGACATATGCTCTTTCCTGTTTCTTTCTGTAGGCACTCAGTGCTATGATTTTTCCTCTGAGCACAGCTTTCATTGTGTCCAATAAGTTTGGGTATGTTGTACCTTCATTTTCATTAAATTCTAAGAAGTCTTTAATTTCTTTCTTTATTTCTTCCTTGACCAGGTTATCGTTCAGTAGAGCATTGTTCAGCTTTCACGTATTGTTATTGAAGACCAGCTTTAGGCCATGGTGGTCTGATAGTACGCATGGGATTATTTCTATCTTTCTGTACCTGTTGAGGCCTGTTTTTTGACCAATTATATGGTCAATTTTGGAGAAATTACCATGAGGTGTTGAGAAGAATGTATATCCTTTTGCTTTAGGATAGAATGTTCTATAAATATTTGTTAAGTCCACTTGGTTCATGATTTCTCTTAGTCTATCTACGTCTCTGTTTAATTTCTGTTTCCATGATCTGTCCATTGATGAGAATGGGGTGTTGAAATCTCCTACTATTATTGTGTGAGGTGCAATGTGTGCTTTGAGCTTTAGTAAGGTTTCTATTACGTATGTAGGTGCCCTTGTATTTGGAGCATATATATTTAGGATTGAGCGTTCATCTTGGTGGATTTTTCCTTTGATGAATATGAAGTGTGCTTCCTTATCTTTTTTGATGACTTTTAATTAAAAATTGATTTTATTCGATATTATAATGGCTACTCCAGCTTGCTTCTAAGCTTCTAATGCTTTCCCTAATTTCTTTTTCAGCTTGTTTCTCTTTTGTGTAGAGGAAAGCTTCTGATCTTTTGAGTTAATTTTATACCCATCCACTTTGCTGAAGATGTTTATCAGGTTTGGTATTTCTCTTACGGAACTTTTGGGGTCACTTAAATATACTATTATATCATCTGCAAACAGTGATATTTTGACTTCTTCCTTTACAATTTGTATCCATTTGAGATCCATTTGCTGTCTGATTGCTCTGGCTTAGACTGTGAGAACTATATTGGATAAGTAGGGAGAGAGTGTGCAGCCTTGTCTAGTCCCTGAGCAGAAGTGGCAGTCTCTCCTTCCCTGAAGTCTCAGGATTGCCCACACGTCTGGGCTATCAGCTCTCTCTCCCCACTCTATTGAATCTTATCATTGATGTGCACAAGTGAATCACCAGTCCCCTTATTCCCAATACATGTCTCAACTTTGTGGGAAGTTTTACTTTTATACACATTTACCTATCAGATATGTCTAAATGTAGTGGATCGAACTGTGGGTAAAGACAGCTTTTAGGATATCTTCTGCCTATTCACAGAAGGAGAACACACAAAGGTATAAAGAAGAAGAAAATTATAGGGCAGGATTTCTATTTTCAGATAATAGAGAGAGCCACTTGCTATGGTTGCTATGCTGAATAAGCTCTGTGTTTTGTACATTGTATTTTTCACTTTGCTGTGTTATCTTTATTTAAAAGTATATTCTGACTTCTTGCTCACTCTGCATCTGAGCCCTTGTGTAAATTGTTTTTCCCCAGAAGCAAAGGAAACTGGTACTGAGGATGGGATCAGAGGGAACTTATGAAAAGATATTTCCTTTCCATCACAGGGAACTCATAGAGAATTACTCAAAAAGAACAATGGGTTTAATTAAAGACACAACTCGCTGTGGCCCTAGAACTTCAGGAAGCAAGCTGCTGCTGTGAAAACAACAGACTGATGAAGTCTATATTTTGGCTCCAAGCATTACACAGTTCTGTGTTCCGTCTGTTCCTGTCCTATACAAAGAACCATTATTTCAGGCACGAAAGATCAGCTCCTCTAGTGGCTGTCTCCTAGCAAGAGACTGACCAAATGCTGTAGAACAGTGAGTACATTTGCCTCTTGGGTATAGTAATAATAATAATAATAATAATAATAATAATAATAATAATAATAATGGTAGTAGTAGTAGTAGTAGTAGTAGTAGTAGTAGTAGTAGTAGTTGTAGTAGTAGTAGTAGAAATGTAGCTTTCTAAATCTGTGCTTGCTTGAATGCTGTCTTGTGGACCTGTCTGTATATCTATGTGTGTTGCTAACACAAGGATTTCTTCTCTCTTTTCCTGAGCAGTACACAAAGCATTACAGGGGGAATAAATGAGGAATAGTTTGCATAAATCATTAATAGAGTTTCACAGGGGATTACATAAGTGACTCAGAAAACCAACAAACCAGTGCTACCCAGGTCTGTGTTTGATAGCTCATTCAACAATTAAGGTAGATAATTCATATTATGAGGTTGTTTTCCTACATATGACTATCATAACACAGCTGCTTTCCTCTTAGGTCAGAGACAAGGAAGGGTACAAAATTTAAGAACAGAACATGTATTAGCTTAAGTTACAAAAGCTGATTGTATGGGAAATTCATGCCAGTAAGGTTAATTGTTACATTGTTTTCTTCAAAGCAGATTAAAGAACAGGGTAGAATACAGAAGAGTTGCAGTCTTATGTCTTACGTGATCTTAAGATGTATACAGTAAATGTTTCAGTCTTTTAACATGTAATATATCACTATCTTGGTGGTTTTAGCAATGTCTCAATTCTGATGTCAAGGGAACTGTGATGACATCAACATTGTTATATTAGGAAGCTACCAACCAGTACACTTTTAACAACCAGCTCTTTATTTCCATGCATTCTTGTTTATGCTAAATATGAAAATGAAATAAAGCATGCAAACTGGGAAATCATGTATACTAGAAGGTTTCATTTGCATCACGAAGTATTACTTTTTCAATAAATTTGTTAAAATAAGAAGGAATCATTATGTTTTGAGATTACATTATCCAATTTTTACTTATTTGTCAAATTAATAGCTAGAAATGTATAGAACTTCAAACTTTTATAATTAGTATTTAAGGAGTTAAATAGAAGTAAAGTGAAAAGAGAAGCAGGTTTATGTGAGCATACAACAGAAGGAAATTCTAGTGTCAGAAGGAAATATGCCAGTGTCAGAGACAGTTGAGGTAGGACCCTGAAATTTAGCCAGAAGGAATCTTTAAGCTTATACCCAGGAATACATAAGAACTCTATGCTTATCACATTCACCCACACAATATATACAATTCTATATAATAACCCAACACTGCACACATACATGTATAGCATCTTTAAAGGTCTACCTAATAGTTCCATACTATACATATATACCCACAATTTATATACAGGTCTATATAATAACTCTATGTCACATATATCCACACACAGCATATATAACTATATAACAACTCTATGATGTATACACACATCTAGAGCATACAAAATCTATATAATAACTCTATTCTGTACACAATCTCCGTAGCATATATATGTGTACATATTAATTTTTGATACACACATACTTCCTCCTTACACATGCAGGTTTATATAATAACTTTATGCTATACACATTCATCCAAAGCCCATATAATACAATACCTCTATGTTGCACACATACACACTTATACCTTCTGGATTATCTACTTTTCTCATGTCTACGATTAAATACATGACAATAATAAAGTAAGAAAAGAAAGGTTTATTTTTTTCTAAAAGTTCAAGGGTGCCTAGAGAAATCATGGCAGCAGCAGCTCAAGACAGTTGGTGACATTCCACCTACAGTTAGTTGGGTGTCCATCAGGTGTCATAGAGGAAAGTGAACCATGCAAAAAGATAAGAATAAAAACCCTTTGCAGATTAAATTTGGCAACCTGTATCAGACTTTAGGTAGTCTAATAACAGGCAGTTTATTCCCAATTTATTTAAGTACAGTACAATTTGCGGAAAAAATGTTTTGTGTTCTATTACAAACCCAGGTTCACAAAGAAGCATAAGTACATTGAAACTCAACCCAGAGTACTGTAATTTTATTACAAGAAGATGGATTCTAGAGATAGGCTGCCTATGCTACCTGTAAGAACCCAAGGATTTGGCCTGGTCTTGATCATATAGATAAAATAGAGGTTATTTGGGTTATTATCCACGTCTTGCCCTGGTATGGAAGCTTGATAAAGCTTTGTCCAACACAGAACAAAGATTACCAGGCAGGTAATCATTTCTAATTCTTACACTTATGTAATACAAAAATAGGTTTTTCATTTTTCAAGTAGAAAGACAATCCTGTGTAATTAACATTCCTGGTTGCTCTGGAGATCTGTGGGTGATAGAACTTTCATGCTATGTTCTCTTCAATCAGAAAGTAGAGACATACACATGCTGTTTATCAGCTTGTTTTTGTCTTTTCATGCAGCCTGGGCTACCAACCTAGGAAATTGTGCCACCAAATGCTAAAGTATTTCTTTCCAATGCAATTATCTTAATTTAGAAAATCCTTCACAGACATGCACAGAAGGTTGTCTTTCCAGTGACTCTGGGTCTTCCCAAGCTGTCAATGAACATTAGTCATCATATTTGTTTATATATGTAAATGCACATATATATGTATATAGTAATGATATGTATTGTGCATTGTATGTTAAATAACATGATACATCGTGTAAAGATTTTTACTTTGTTGTGTATGTGATACAAATATATACATGACAGAGTGAAAGAATTATCAAGAGGTTCTGTGCACTGACTCACTGGCATGTCTTCTGCAGTGAAATTTCCCATGCTGATGAAAGCAGCTGCCTTGTTTCTCTGTTCCTCTGGCCAAATCTGAATATGACACACCTCCTCACAGGTTTTGTGCCTGCAACTAGAATCACCTGAAATACTGGTCCAGATATCTCCTGTAAGGCCTTTCTCCAAATTTCTTGCTTGGTTAGGTCTGCACTTTGTGACTTTCTTTAGGGAGATGTGGACAGATATGTGTTCACACAAAGCAGAGCACAAAAACGTCCAAAAAAACAACTCCATTCATGTTTAGCCTAATTAATCAATGTTTGTAATGGCTATAGGAGGACAGCAAAGGGTTATTTACAAGAGCATGGACATTTCAAACACAACTGCATCAATGTAAAGGACATCACAACATGAATGACAACTCTCAAGAGCTGAGTCCCTGGAGCTTTCTGCACAATCCAGAATGCCCCTTTGCTCCAGGAGCCGTTATTGCTTAGAAGGCCTTGGGAAAAAGCCTTGTGACTTATTTTTCAGAAACTTCCTGAAGTTTTGAATCTTGTTTACTTCCTGAAATTTTTAAGTTTCATTTACTTCTTACGTCTAAAATGATCTCGCTCCACAACTGGAAGGGTCTAAAACATCAATGTATGCATGTGTGTATGTATGTATGAATCTATGTATGTATATTTGTATGTATGTATATTTTGTGTGTGTATGTATGTATGCATCTATCTCTCTACTATCTATCTATCTATCTATCTATCTATCTATCTATCTATCTACCTATCATCTATTACCTTTAAGCATATACTAAGTTCCCTGTGTGTCAAACATTCACTGAAGTATTTGAAAGTACTACTTTTTCAGAGATTTATAATCACTGAGATATTACAATAAACTGTATTTTGTGAGAAACAGTGATTATCCATCTCACACTGATAACTATGAAAGGCTCAAGGCAATAGTCATGGGCTGTTATCTGTTGAGGAACCCCTGGATACCTATGAATATAAATACAAAGGTAAGCTGTCCTTTAGGTTAGATGCCATCACCTAGCATGATACCCAGGCCCTGCAGACATAATATTCAGGCATGGAATAATTTGTGATTCTTTTGTCTGTTTGTTTGTTTGTTCGATTGTTTTTAAATTGACACATAAAATTTTATACAAGTGTGTTTGTTAGGGTTTCCACTGGTGTAATAAAACACCATGACTAAACTGACTTGGAGAGGAAAAGATGTATTTTATCATAATCTTAGGTCACACTCCGTATCTGAGGATCAGGAACTCAAGCTCAAGAACTCACAGATCAGGAACTCAAGGCCAGAAGCAGGAGGTACAAGGTGCTACAGAAGCCAGGGAGGACAATTTCCCATTGGCTTTCTCTCCATGGCTTGCCCAGCTTATTTTCTAGTATTACTCAGGATCACCAGCCCAGGAATTATACCTTCTATAGTGAGCTGGGCCCTCTTGCATTAATCTTCAAATAGGTGATAGTCTTGGGTAAAAGCCATTCTGGTGGTGGCATAGTCTCAATTGAGGATTCTTCTTTCAAAATGACCCTAGCTTGTGTTAAGTTGACATAAACGTAGGCAGTATAACAAGCATAGGATATGTGCCATTGATTTTTCTTGGGTAACAAGTGTAAGTATCTATTCACACATACAGGACACTGATGACAGATCAAAATAGCCATCCAACTAATATCCATCTTGAAACCTAATAATTTTACTGTACTTATTTACAAAGTATGTGTGAAGGGCTACCTACCCAAAGTAGCAAAACAGCTTCAAATCTCCACAGACCCATCTTCATAGATATGCATCATGGAGTTCTACTTTCAATTATCTTCTATTTCCTACATACTCTAGCATCTTTCAATATCACTTGAACCTTGGGAGTAGACAGGAAAGACTAAACCCCCAAGTGAGGGTACTGTGACACTCCTCTTCTTGCCCCCGCCAGAGGGGACCCAGTTATTTGTGGGAGTGGAGAGGGACCCATACCTGCAGAAGAACAGGTGAGAAAGAGGAGTGAGACCAAGCAGTTTTCTTGTCAAGGTCTGTTTATTGAGAGGAATGTACAGCATTTAAAGCTCTGAAGCAGGAATTAAAGCTTAGGGCAGGGGGAGTACTGGGAAGTGCCCAAGGACATAAGGTGAATCATTAAACTGCAAGATACCGGCCTTAGAGAAAGAAGCAACAGTCTTCCAGGGAAATGTTCTTTCTTTGAAAAGGTCAAGCCCTTCTCAGGAATCTGCTCAGGGCATGGCACTAGCTTTGCCTAGTCCTGCAGTTTGGTCCCCGACATCTCCCTCCATCCATTAGAGAGTTTCAATAGTTTGATCACTATGATCATAGACCTAGTTATCACTGTATTGTTCTGCTCAGCCAGTTGTTATCCCACGCAGAGAGAGACCCTTACTCAAGTAAATCGTGGACTCCAGACACAGAGAGACCATTTTGATGTAATAAGCAAAGGTGAGGTTTATTACGGAGACCTATTACAGAGACACATATCCCACGCAGGAGACAGAGGAGTCGACCCGAGAGGCTGGGAGAAAGAGTATTTAAAGGCAGAGGCTGTGAGCCCCAGGGGATGGGGGATGTCAAAGGGGAATGTACCACAAGTTACAGGATTGTTTTATGGCTCCAGGAGATAAGGGGACGCCAAAAGGTTTTATGGCCCCCTGGTTCTTGGAATGCTCTCTGCAGGACACAATGGCTGGAAAGCACAAGTAGGGGCTTAAATAAACATCACTGGGGCAGAGCAAAGAACAGTTACTCACACTGGGTGATAAGCAAAGTAGTTCTCTTGTATTTTTAACAATCTGTCTTCCAGAGACAGGTCCTGTTGTTGAGTTTTGGACTAATTTAAAACTCTATCTCTCAGTTATAGTCACAAGGCCAAAAAATTTCTACTTTTTGGCAATGGGTTAATCATACTATGCTTGGAAGAGAAAAACTACAAGGCTGCAAGGTACCATATGATGTTACCATGCATGCATATATTATGTGCTGTTCAAATCAGAATGATCACAGCCATCTTCCCAAATGATCATCACTTCAGTGTGGTAACATTATCCCAAATCCCTCTCTCTCTGCTTTCTACAAGCATATATACACCCTGTTTATCTGTAGTCACCTAATATGTAACAGAACCTCTAGGTGCACTTCCCCAATATTACATTCTAGCACTTGTTGTCTAGCTATTTCCAGTCTTTTCTTCTCCTCTCTCCAGCTACTGCTGATAGTTAGAATCTGCCCTTTCTATTTGAGAAGCCAAACACTCTTAGGAGCTAGATTTCACAGCCTGAAAACCTTAGGCCACAGCTCCCTGAGCTGGCTAGTTTTATATTAACATAACACAAGCTAAAGTAATTAAAGTGGAGAGCAACTCAATTAAGAAAATACCTCAATAAGTCAGGTTAGGGCATTTTCTGAATTAGTGATTGATATAGGAGGGCTCAGTGCATTGTGTATGGGGCAATCAATCACTGGGTTGGTCGTCCTGGATTCTATAAGTTAGCAAGGTGAGAAAGCCCTGAGGAACAAGTCAGTAAGCAGTACCTTTCTAACTCTTATGTATCAGCTCTTGCCTCCAGGATTTTGCTGTCTTTGAGTTAGAGTGCAGAGTTCCATTGACAATGAACTGTGATTTGGACATGAAGTCTTAAACTGTTTCTTTCCCTACTTGCTTTTCGTCATTGGCACATAGCCTATGATTTTGTGTGGCTGGGTGTACCATGATAGGCATGGGCCTAGGATCTTTATCCTGGGCTTGATTCTTGATGCTGATATGTGTTTCCTGCCCACATTACCTGGCCTAATGATACCTAGGCACCAGTCCACCTTATTGGGCAAATTTCTTGCAGATCTTCAGGAAAAAGAACTTTCATGAATTAATGCTGTTTAAATGTATTACCAACTTTACAAAATTCCTGGTTTGATTTAAATAATTTTAGGGAATGTATGTGAAGGATATATAATAAAGAGTACAACGAGCTTCAAAAATTGCACTATGAAGAAAAATAATCTTGGGACAGATTTGGGACCAGAGAATTACCTTCATTTTCATTCAGGTCCAAGGATGAGGCCATAGGTGTGCACCATCATAACGCAATACCATATGAAATAGAGATTATAGAATAAAATACTGCTTTGAACTTATCAAGTTACTGATAAAACTCCACTTTGTATAACATTTTATCTGTTAGGTAATTTTGTAAAGAACTTTTGTCTAAAATCTATAAATAGGCTGACAGGAAAAATAAAGTGTGACTGTTGGTGCTCTGCTACACCCACCAAATATGTATATATATATTTGTCTGTATATATGTATATATATATGTTTTATATAACCATGCACATATATGTATATGTATATGTATATGTATATGTATATGTATATGTATATGTATATGTATATGTATATGTATATGTATATGTATATGTATATGTATATGTATATGTATATGTATATGTATATGTATATGTATATGTATATGTATATGTATATGTATATGTATATGTATATGTATATGTATATGTATATGTATATGTATAAATACTCATGTGTACTTATTATATTGACCTAACTGATGGTTAGGCTTGGCCAAGTGTGTGTATCATGTATGATTTTCTCTTTATTTTTTTTCTTTTTCTGTAACGTACAAAGTTAACAGTATCAGAGTATCTAACATGGCCAGCAAGTGACCCCTGAATCAAAGAGTAAAGAGTAAGAGCAAGTTTCTTGTCTTAATCTCCAGCTGCTATTATCAGGAGTAAATTGCGAGAAACCATCAGCTTTTGGCTTCATGACAGTAAAGGTGAGTTAGTTTCCAGAAGCCATGAGCTTCTGGGCCCCAGAACAGTAAGAGAATATTAATGGCTAGAGATTATCAGCCACTGATCCATCCACTGTATGCCCAACCTCAGTTCCTGAATGTTGGGCTCAGACTCTGGCAGATTATAGTGCTTCAGCACAACAATAGAACCTCTAATAAACAATTAAAACGCACTCTGCATCGTGACTTGACAGTTATAAATGTATGCTACCTGGCTTTTCTATCCTCTTCCTCAAGTATGCTAGGTTGAACTAAATAACATATTGTTAAATGTAATACCACCTTACAAAAGGTTAAAATGTTAGGAATTACATTTGTTTGTGTGATTTTCAATGAAATCCACTAAAGTAACTCCTCTGACCACCCCCACCAGCATCCTTCTCATGGCAACTTTCTCTTTTCCTTTCTTATTCTCACTTAAAAAAAGTGTATGTTTGTGCTTGATATAAGTATATGTTCATTATTGCTCTACAGGCAAAGGAGAGAAGGACATCAGACACTCTGGGAAGGAAATATATAAGGTTTTGCTACCTCTTTAAGTCTTCTGGTCTTTAAACCTTGTCCTCTTTCAGGTCCTATTTTAACCACAGGTCAATAACTTTTTATGGAAGTGAGTGTTGGGAACCAAACTCAAGGCATCTGCAATAACAACACATGATTATAACTGTTGAGCCATATCTCCAGCCCTCAATGAAGTTCCTTTAATTGGTCTTAAAGAGAAGCCTTATCTGTTTATTCTGTTTTCTGTCTGATGTTTTCTATCTCATCTATAGGTCTGATCACGACCTTTCTCCAAACAAACCTCATTCCCAAAGGATAATGTAAGCTTTCCTTTCCCAGACGATTTGCATTCCGTTATTATCTTTAACAGAGATGACTCTCCTGCTCTCAGCTGGCATAAGCTCATCTCTTAAGGAATCCACATATGGATGTGATTGTTGTGTAACCATTGTCTCAGGAAATCTGATTACTTTTCCAAGGCCTGTTGAGACATAGAGATGCAGCTCCCAGGCAGGGTCAAGTAAGGACTGGTGACAGGTCCAAGTGGAAGAAATTGAGAAGTTATTTTTGCCACTTGGCCTTAAACAATGTTCTGCTGAGTCCTGTTTCTGTGGAAGTGATTCTCACCCTTTATTAGTAACTTAGAGTATATTTGGATAATAAGAAGAGGGGTGATTTGCTATGTGAATATTTTGAGAAGAAACCTTTGTTCAGTCGGCTTTTTTTGTTTAGTCTTGCCTCAGTTTTTCCTGGTATCATGGGAATAACGATCTTATGGTATCTTGCCAAAATGGAAATTATATTAATGAATATTCATATCTATATAAGGATTAATAAAGCTTGCAACTGCATGCACTTGCTTCTGCCTTTGCTCTGCATCCCCTGTGTCCTGGTGGTGTTCGACTGTACTCAGGGCCCCCAAAGCACTAGATGTTGACAAAGGACAGGACAGGTATAGGGACAGTTATACAATAAAGGAAAAGCCAAAAATTCTAAAGATAACTAAAGGCAGAGCACCATCAAGGGAAATCTAACTATTCATGACTACCATGTCTCAACTGTGACTTTAAGAAACCATTTCAAGCTGCCAAAGCCATGCACATATTATTCCAACTGAAAATATAGTTTAGGTTTCAAGGAAGGCATTAACAGGAACATCCTTTGGAACAAGAGGAGTATTAGAAGAGTTATTAATACCATATGCAGATAGGCAGACCGAAGCATCCTGTGGCTTCTGAGGAGAGTTTCGACCCACATGGAAGAGTATGGTGTCCTTTCTCATAAGATAGGTGGGGCTGGGTATAAAATTAACTCAAATAAATCAGTAGCCTTCCTCTACACAAAAGAGAAACAAGCCGAGAAAGAAATTAGGGAAACGACCCCCTTCATAATAGACCCAAATAATATAAGGTACCTCGGTGTGACTTTAACCAAGCAAGTAAAAGATCTGTACAATAAGAACTTCAAGACACTGAAGAAAGAAATTGAAGAAGATCTCAGTAGATGGAAAGATCTCCCATGCTCATGGACTGGCAGGATTAATATAGTAAAAATGGCCATTTTACCAAAAGCGATCTACAGATTCAATGCAATCCCCATCAAAATACCAATCCAATTCTTCAAAGAGTTAGACAGAACAATTTGAAAATTCATCTGGAATAACAAAAAACCCAGGATAGCTAAAACTATCCTCAACAATAAAAGGACTTCAGGGGGAATCACTATCCCTGAACTCAAGCAGTATTACAGAGCAATAGTGATAAAAACTGCATGGTATTGGTACAGAGACAGACAGATAGACCAATGGAATAGAATTGAAGACCCAGGAATGAACCCACACACCTATGGTCACTTGATTTTTGACAAAGGAGCCAAATCCATCCAATGGAAAAAAGATAGCATTTTCAGCAAATGGTGCTGGTTCAACTGGAGGTCAACATGTAGAAGAATGCAGATCGATCCATGCTTATCACCCTGTACAAAGCTTAAGTCCAAGTGGATCAAGGACCTCCACATCAAACCAGACACACTCAAACTAATAGAAGAAAAACTAGGGAAGCATCTGGAACACATGGGCACTGGAAAAATTTCCTGAACAAAACACCAATGGCTTATGCTCTAAGATCAAGAATCGACAAATGGGATCTCATAAAACTACAAAGCTTCTGTAAGGCAAAGGACACTGTGTTAGGACAAAATGGCAACCAACAGATTCGGAAAAGATCTTTACCAATCCTACAACAGATAGAGGCCTTATATCCAAAATATACAAAGAACTCAAAAAAGTTAGACCGCAGGGAGACAAATAACCCTATTAAAAATGGGGTTCAGAGCTAAACAAAGAATTCACAGCTGAGGAATGCCGAATGGCTGAGAAACACCTAAAGAAATGTTCAACATCGTTAGTCATCAGGGAAATGCAAATCAAAACAACCCTGAGATTTCACCTCACACCAGTGAGAATGGCTAAGATCAAAAACTCAGGTGACAGGAAATGCTGGCGAGGATGTGGAGAAAGAGGAACACTCATCCATTGTTGGTGGGGTTGCAGACTGATACAACGATTCTGGAAATCAGTCTGGAGGTTCCTCAGAAAATTGGACATTGAACTGCCTGAGGATCCAGCTATACCTCTCTTGGACATATACCCAAAAGATGCCCCAACATATAAAAAAGACACGTGCTCCACTATGTTCATCGCAGCCTTATTTATAATAGCCAGAAGCTGGAAAGAACCCAGATGCCCTTCAACAGAGGAATGGATACAGAAAATGTGTTACATCTACACAATGGAATATTACTCAGTTATCAAAAACAACGACTTTATGAAATTCGTAGGCAAATGGTTGGAACTGGAAAATATCATCCTGAGTGAGCTAACCCAATCACAGAAAGACATACATGGTATGCACTCATTGATAAGTGGCTATTAGCCCAAATGCTTGAATTAAGGTAGATGCCTAAAACAAATGAAACTCAAGACGGAGGATCAAAATGTGAATGCTTCACTCCTTCTTTAAAAGGGGAACAAGAATACCCTTGGCAGGGAAGAGAGAGGCAAAGATTAAAACAGAGACTGAAGGGACACCTATTCAGAGCCTGCCCCACATGTGGCCCATATATATACAGCCACCCAATTAGACAAGATGGATGAAGCAAAGAAGTGCAGAAGTGTAGATTGCTCCTGAGAGACACAGCCAGAATACAGCAAATACAGAGGCGAATGTCAGCAGCAAACCACTGAACTGAGAATAGGACCCCCGTTGAAGGAATCAGAGAAAGAACTGGAAGAGCTTGAAGGGGCTCGAGAACCCACATGTACAACAATGCCAAGCAACCAGAGCTTCCAGGGACTAAGCCACTACCTAAAGACTATACATGGACTGACCCTGGACTCTGACCTCATAGGTAGCAATGAATATCCTAGTAAGAGCACCAGTGGAAGGGGAAGCCCTGGGTCCTGCCAAGACTGAACCCCCAGTGAACCAGACTGTTGGGGGGAGGGCGGCAATGGGGGAGGGTGGGGAGGGGAACACCCATACAGAAGGGGAGGGGGGAAGGGGATGTTTGCCCGGAAACCGGGAAATGGAATAACACTCGAAATGTATATAAGAAATATTCAAGTTAATAAAAAAAAAATACTCAAGTTAATAAAAAAAAAAAGATACGTGGGGCTATATCACACAACAGATGGGCACCCCACAATCCCTGCTAGTATGTATTCTGTGTCTGTATCAGCTGGGAAATTGTGGAGGGCAGGAACCTAGACAAATAGTTACTTTAATTCTGCAAAGCATATTTAATCAAAAGGAGATAGCTTTATAAAAATGGTCTGACTTCGACTAACACCTATAAGCACCTTTACCTCTTGCTTTCTTTCTCATTAATGGTTTCTTCATGCTTTTTGATAAAGTAACTCTCCTAATTCTATGAAAAGATATTGACATCTGGCACATACATGATCAAAGGAAGAAAAAGTTTAAACCGAACAGAGCTGAGGAGATAGCTTAGTCATGAAGTGTTTGCCCCTCAAGAATAAGAACCCGGCTTTTATATTAAGAATCCATGGGAAACTATAAGTTATTGCATTTGTATTTATACAACCTGCACTGGGGAGGTAGCAATAGACACATCCCTGGGGCTTACTTCCTAACCAACACAAAGTAATTGTTGAGTTCTAAGATAGTGAGAGATCCTATTTCAAAGGAGGTGGAAGCAAACTTGTTCTTTGGCATTCACATGTACCACCTACACATGAATATATATACATTAAAAATGTCTCAATAAGTCCCTTAGAAAGAAAATAAATGAATGATTGTGAATAAACTGTAACTTCAGAACAAGATTTGACCATTGTGAAGTTTGAGTCTGCCAGAGACTGGTGTCTGAGTGCAAGAAGTTATATTCACTCTCCTGGGGTTCAATCTCTACTCCCAGGTGCAGTCAGGATTAAGACCTCTATTATAATGAGTAGCAAAGCCATAATATATCAATATTTGAGAAGAAAGACAATGAGTAAAATTCATGCTGCCAAGCCTGAAAAACTGAAATCAACCCCTGGAAGCTACATGGTGGAAGGAGAGAACCAACTCTTACAAGATGTCCTTTTTGCTTCCACATGTGTGCTATGGTGAACACACACACACACACACACACACACACACACACACACACACACACACACACACGCATATACCACAGAGAGAGAGAGAGAGAGAGAGAGAGAGAGAGAGAGAGAGAGAGAGAGAGAGAGGTAGATGATAGATAAAACATGTATTTAATATTTAGTATTTAGGCTGTAGGCTGTTCCTCCAATTTCAGCTTTCAGCTCTGGCAAACAGAGACTTTGGCATCAGGCATCCGAGGTCCCAAAAGGAATTTCAATGGCCACTGAGGTCTTGAAACAAGAGAAAGCAATACATCTTATTTGCTACAATATTGTTGGATGCAAACATCAGTGATTAAATTAATTTACATGTGAGGTCACTTTATGTTTTAAGCTGGTGAAGACAATATCCTATGACATACATATATACAGACATATGTAATAATATATTATTACATATATATTACATATATATTATGTAGCTATCGTTATTTTACATACATTTTACACACCACACACACACACACAACACACACACACACACACATATATATATATATATATATATATATATATATATATATATTGTAAAACCTTAAGTGAACATATAATGATTTTCTTTAACAAACATTGTTCTGGAACCTATGTAACCAAACCATTAGCTTTATACTTCTGGATTCTCATTAACTGTAGTGACATGGGGACCTTTGTAAAGGTCCATGATTCACTGAAGAATGATACCTGAGACTCAAGTAGTATGTAAACAGAAAGAGTGTTTTATTTTGCAGAAGTCCAACATGCTGGTGTCTCGCATTAGCTGAATACAGAGACACCCAAGTGAACTTGCAGGCCTAATTTAAAACACACTAGGGAATTTCAGGGTTGGTGATCTCTATATTAATCAGTTGGGCTCATCTCTATGGACATTCCATTACTGAGGTGTGAGGTCTGGAAAGTTGCTGGTGATATCTGGGAACTGTTGCTGAGGTAGTAGTTGAGGAAGTCTGGAAACTTCTGAGAGATTGTTCTTGCTTCATGTCAGGTGGCTGTGACATTCGATTACCTGAAAGTACAGACTGGAACCTAGGTTTTTTCAATTATTAATTAACTTGCTTTGGATTGCCTGGACTTGTCAGTTTTTAGGCTTGGATTCCTTAACTGTCAATTTGGAATCAGCCTAGCCTTCTCACCTTGCCAGTGAAAAGAATGTCATTCCCCCTCAACTTCTAATATTTTAATATTACGGAAAGCTTGAGTAATTCCCTATCCTCCTGAGGAGAGATATAAAATATAGCGTAAGAAACAAAATCCACAAGCTGCAATACCCAATTTCTAAAATAATGTGATTTTAAAGTCTTATAAATTCTTTGCATTCAGAAAATAAAACCATAAAAGTGATGCATTCAGTTAGCAACAGTTACTTTTTACACTGGCAAGATCAGTCATGTGTATTGTTCCAATTTCTGCTTTTCTGTATTTTCAAAAGTTTATAAGTACACACGACTAATTTATTTGTTTGACTGTTCAACTGTCTTTGAGACAACATCTCACATAGACCTTGAGACCTCACTGAGTAACTGAGAATGACCTTGAGTCCTGATCACCGCAGCTCCTCTTTCCAGACCATAATCTACCTCACCTTGTTTCAGGGATTTGTCCCCCTTTTTACACCAAGTGTTGGTGATTCTTCCCAGGGCTTTGTTATGCTAAGGAAGCACTTTACTACTTTGTGTGTGTGTGTGAATGCGTTTGTGTGTGTGTGTGTGTGTGTGTTTAATTATGAAAAAAAAATCACTAATCTAAAATCATATCTTTCTGTCTAATTGCCTTAGCTGATGTTCTATACTTATGAAGAGATACCATGACTACAACAAATCTTAAATAGAAAACAAAGGGTCTGGCTTATAGTTTCAGGCTTATAGTTTCTGGCTTATAGTTTTAATCCATTATCATCATGATGTAAATTATCATGATTCACAAGAAGACATGTTGCTGGAGCAGCCATTTGAATCAACAGGCAGCAGGAAGAGAATAAGCATCTGAGACTTCAACGCCCACATCCAGTGACACACTGTCTCCAGCAAGAACACACCTACTTTAGTAAGTTCATACATCCTCCCCCATTACCTCTCAAGTAGTGCCATTCCGTAATGACCAACCTTTCAAATCAGAGTGCATATGGGGTCCATTCTTACTGAAACCTCAAAACCAATATGCAGTCTGCATCGTGATAAGTAATGTGTTTCTAATGAAATGTTAGTGTCAGAAATAAAATTGGGCTTTAAAAATGCTAAGTCCATGCTCTAAGGAGGTGACTCAACAATTCATGGCAGCTACTATTCTTGCAGTAGACACAAGTTTGGTTTGAAGCATTTAAGTCAGAGCTGCTCATTAACACCTGTAACTCCAGCTACAAGGAATTCAGTATCCTCTTCCTGCCTCAACAGCCACCTCACACACATGTTTATAAACAGTAGTAAGAAAAAGCCAAGACTTGTTTTAAGATAAACAAATCCTAAGCCCATAGAGGTCTCCAAAACTTATATAGAAGTGGAGTAAGAAGGAAAAGCAGAAAATGTCAGTTAAAAGACAAGACTATAGGACTGAGAATATGACTTTATTTGGTAAATTATGAAAGTACGAGGGCCTGAGATTTAATCATCAGAACACATATGACAATGTCTGACATGGTTTAATTCACTTTTCCTCCCCAGCACTGGGGAGGAAAAGACTGGAGGATCCCTGGGGCGTGCTGACCAGTCGAGCCTAATGTGTGAGGTTCAGACAAATGAGAGACACTATGTCAAATGAAGTAGATGGCCTTCCTAATACTGATACAGTTTTTCTCTTGACTAAAAAGACTCATATACACATATCCATATGCATAAACACACATTTTAAAAAATAGAAGACATGTCTCTCATATTGACAAAGACAATATGAAGCCTTTCTCTTGTACTGTTTCTTGAATCTGATTACCGCAGGATATGATAACGTTACTGGAGTAAGACCTCAGGATTTCTACGATCAATTCCTAGAAAATTCCTAAAAAGATCTCTGCAATGTATGTGCTGCCAAATTCAGCATGACTTGAACCGGTGGAGAATGTAAAATGAAGTCCAGGAAGAAAGATAATGTTTCGGTGCTTTTCCTCCTTGATTTTCCACCAGAACTGTCCAATTTGTGTGTGTGTGTGTGTGTGTGTTTTATGTATTTGTACATATTTGTGCTCATGTGTGATTACATGTACATATTCATGCTCATAAATGTGTATGTGTACATGTGTATATATTTGTGCTCATGGATGTAGCCCTACACATGCATGTGGAAAACAAAGGTCAGTTTGAGGTATTCCTTTGTCTCTTTTTGATATGTTTCTTTAATAGTCCTTCACTGAACTTGGTACCATCTAGGCTCTTTAAAAAGTTGTAGGTCTGTTCAAAGAAGGTTCTCCCTAGATTACTAATAGATCTGAATCTCATCAATTTTGAAAAAGCCATTGGTGATTCTTAAGCAGAAAATGTTTTAGTCCTGTTGTGACTGTACAAGAAAAGCTTCACATGTTTCAGATAATATCATGGAAGTATCTGCATGCTTTAATAAGGCCTGACTTCTCACTCTAACATCTGTCTATTAGGCCCAGAATCTTAGCTGGCAGCAAGCTGGTCAGTATACAAATTTTAAATCCTTCAAATGGTAGACAAAGCTGCAAGTAGAATGGACACAATCGCTTTCAAATGAATTCA
This sequence comes from Rattus rattus, assembly GCF_011064425.1. Lineage (NCBI taxonomy): Eukaryota > Metazoa > Chordata > Mammalia > Rodentia > Muridae > Rattus > Rattus rattus. Next base: position 123,371,379 of record NC_046154.1, on the reverse strand, counting down.
AAACCATAAGACAACAAAATCGCAGCCCTGAATATACACATACATACACATACACACACACACACGCATACACCACACTGTATGTATGTATATACATACCTTCATATATTTGGGATCTAGTTTTTACTTTTTTTTCTAAATGTACCCATTCCTGTGCAGGTAGGGGTAGATAGTGCCACCCACTCTGAGACAATCAATAAAGCTTCTTGATTTCAGTGGCTTAGTTCTTCTCCTATCCAGAAATCCTAAGATACTTGTATCAAATTGATACTTCCAATCAATTCCCTCAGATGTTTGCTGTGGCCCAGGTTGCTCTGTCATGAGGGGCACAGATGAAGGTATAAATAGCAAAAAATTCCCTGTAGGTCTGAAGAGTGCTTAGTCTGTAAATTACTTTCAACAGAAATAGAAGAACCGAAGTCCAAATACTAGCAATTAAATAAAAACCCGGAATGATGATGTATACACAATTCTGATTAAAGAGGTATAGATGGGTCTCTGGGTCTCACTGGATAACCAGTCTAGTTTAGAGGTAGTTTGGTAAGCTCCAGTCCAATGAGAGACCCTGTACTACAAAAGAAGGTGCATGATGCCTGAAGAATAACACTTGAAGTTGACCCACATATTTATTTATGTACATACACACATACACATAAACACACACAGACACAGACACACACACACACACACACACACACACACAAACACACTCAAACATGAACACACACAAATTCACTCAAAGTTTACTTTAAAGAGATAGTGACAAAGGTAAGAGAAAATAAAATTTGGGGAAAACAAGGACAAGTGAATTATTACAATTCATTCTAATTATTTTCAAATCATCCCAATACTTGCAAAAAATGATGGTGATGAATAATTTTAAAAGGAAACAGTCTTTAATGTCAAGCCTCTGAAGAACAATTTGCATGGTGCCAAATTGCTCTCTGTCCACTGATCCATTCCTACCCATCACTATTTTTCACACCAGCCTGTCATGCTCAGTGTGATCATTCTTTCTGCCCTCCCCTTTCCTGTTTGAAGGATCATCTTCATCCTCTTTGTGCCCAAATAATATCCATTTATTACAAGACTTTGAACTCTTTTCCAGTTAAATCTCTGTTCCCTCCCTACCTCCCTGCTGAATTTACTCAGAACCCACAATGCCTTTATACACTAGTTTTGTAGCTCTTAATCAACTCTTGCATATCTGAGGCCTGGTGCACTAATCTCATTTCCTTGCTGAATTGCTAATCTTCCCAGGGATGCATCAGCTAGCTTTCTATTGTGTTTTTCACAGCAAGGAATATAGAGTTTGGCACAAAGTTGTCAATGCAGAATGAATGAAGCAAAGGGAATTTGTAGTCAAGGTTTTTGAAAGCTATTTTTTTAATAAGTCTGTGTGTCTGTACTTCTCCAGAATGAGACAAAATCTCACACGTGTATTGTAAATTAGCAGGTACTACAGAGGGCAAGTAAGGGTGCTGTGAATGGCCACTTGCACACTGGCCATTGCAGAAGCAGTGAAGAACAGATGCCACCCCACAGTACCCCACCCACCCACCCAAATCCCCAACACCATTTCACACAAAAGCTTTTTCTCTCAGATTCCTCACACCAGTTTTTGTCCAACAAGGGGGCACACTGACAAGGACAGAGAATTCCCTTAGGGGCAAAGGCACAAAATACTTAGCTGTGGTGGTTAGTGTTGTACATTGGACAGACTCTAAATTCACTTGGGATATAGGCCTTCAAAGACTATGCCTGGAGTCCTAGGACCATGTCTAGGTTACATTCTGATGGCAGCAGTCCCTAACTGAGACCCTGAGTTGGGTAAGTTAAAGAAGGGCTTGTTCTGCAGAACCATTTCTTTTCCTGATCGTGGTCACTATGTGATCTAATGCTGCAAGTTCCTACTGCTTTGTCGTCCCCCATCATGGCGGTTTATGATGGTTCATCCCTCTCTATGTGTTTCTGTCTGGCCTCTCCTCTCTGTCACTCTGTTTCTCTGTCTCTCTGTTTCTTTCACCCACTTTTTCTCTCTCTGCTTCTACTTCCTTTTCAACTCTCTTAACCATGCCCTAAACAATTTTTTATTTCTTACTACATGCATTGTATGGCTGTTATCTCAGGGGGAAGAAATTATTCAGCATGGGACTTCCAATGCTCCCCTCCCAACTCCCGATACCTGAATCTATCAGACTTATGCTGGCTTTGTTTTTATATAACACAACATTGGTGCCTAACATTTCATGTCACCCTTCATTATCCACTTTCTTGGTTTCTGCCTCCTTGATTCTGCAGCTACCACAGTTACTGGCAGCCAGGGTAGCCTCAGTTCTCCACTTTCCTCTTTGTTCACTTGTCCCCAAACCTCTCATAACGTGCTCACATGAAGCAGAACCACAACTTGCCCAATCTGTTGCCCTGTCACATCAGAGCTGTGTTGTGCCACTCACATCCCTCATACTGCATTGCATAGATTCATCTATATATTTGTCACTGCGACACTTCTGCTGTTCCATTCTAAGATATACAGCACCAATTCTTCTGCTACATTTTAAGGTATAATATGTGACTTTCCTCCAGGCAGAGCTATAATTTCAGTACCATCTTGATTAGGCCAGACTTATGACCATCCTCCATCATTGCTATGGCCATTTCTTACCTCACTTCTTCCTCATCTTAAAACAGACTTACTTAAATTCTCCAACGAAACTTCAATGAAGTTGCTATATATCGTTTATCATGTCTTCATAAATAACAATTTTAAGGGTAACTTAACAATTTACAACAGTAGAATGATTAAAGCTCTCTGCCTTAAATATATTTAGCCTTGTTTTTGCTACTGCCTCACTTTATTTGCTAGATACATTCTAGAACAAATAATTAAACAAACACAGATTGTCTAACTCAGATATGCTTGATATCGGCTCTCAATTTAGTCAGAAATCTGCTAAATATAACACTGAATGTTTAAGCTTATTATGGCAAAGACTCCAAAACCTAACAATGTATGCCTTCCCCTTCCAAGCCCCCAAGGGTCTCCAAGAAAATATAGACACAGCAACTAGACTGCATGGATTGTGATATGAAAACCATTGAGAAACACTGCTCCATTGCTTTGCCTGTTGCCAGGGCATGGCTCGCACTGTAGACAAACAGAGAATACCCAGAGATTTAAATGTCTCACATTGCCTAAGACAAGGCAAGCCATTTCTCCCATTTTCCTACTACCTAGGAAAGAGTTTCTTATCTGATCTTGATGGTCAAAGTGAGATATAATGGAGAAAAAGGGACCTGGAACCAGTTTAGGTAGTGGACTATAGACAAACATCTGTCACTTTAATTAATACATGACACTAAGATAATAATTTCTGGCTACAGTTAAACTAACTGTAGCTTGATAGTTAGAAAACAGACTTATAGCTCCTTACCCCAAGCTAATCTACCTCTATTAGTGAATTAACTAACTAGCTAAGACTACTATATCTCTTACCAAAGACAGACAGGTTTGTCTTGCTCAAAGCTTTCACAATAAATGATACACACATTCAGACTTAACCTTTCACAGAGGTAATTTTCTGTTAATGATCTAAACTCAGTTTCCAGTGACTAAATTCTTCAGATTTCCTCCACTTATTATGTCCTCCTAACAATCAATATAGTTCTTAAAAATTAGCCTAGCTCTAAAAATACATTCGACTATACAATCCAAGTTTTATAATCACAGTTTCAGTTTCCTTTACTTATCTTCTAATTATGTACTTAAACTATTTCTCATGCTAAGTCTACACTTTCAGTGATCATAGTTGCAAATGTGTTTCTTTTGATTGTCTTCTATCTGTAGACTTATAGTGTTTCTTATGGTAAATCTATACAACTAGTTATCCTAGTAACAAATATGCTTTTTTTGTGTTTTTTTAAACTATAGAGTTAATATATTTCTTGTGCTAAATCTATCCTATCAGCCATCATACTTCTACAGCATCAGTTACCATAGTTCAAAAAGCTACATTACCTCTGATTGTCTATTTCTTATGCTAAACTAAATGATCACCTATCATATTCTCAAAGTCATCAAATTTTCCAGTTTCCTTTAATTGACTTTTAAATGTAAACTTAAAAATGTTTCTCATTATGACAAATTTATATATATTCAATGTCCTAGAAAGAAAAAAAAATCCCTTCCTATTCCTTCTACTCTACAAAAGTTTTTTGTCTTTTCTAAGCTTATTTTAATGAGTATTCATACTGTTAACAACTTTATCTCTTTTTTATATTTATTAGAACCAAGAAAGCCACTCAGTTATACCTCTGAAGGACAAAAGAAACTCAATCTGGATAAATACAACTGCTACATATTCCGGAAAGTGAGATTCCTTTCCTGTTCGCTGAGATTAAGACTCCCTCGTACATGTAAGAAAATACTTTTTTCTCTCAAATGTGCATGTCAGCAGGAAGTAGCTAATTATCATGATGACCCTATTCCTGCTTCATCATCACTTCTTTTTAGTTTTTGCTTGTTTTAATTAAACCAAAATAGAGGAATGTTAGCATTCCTTCTACACATTCCCCATAGGTACCTAGCAACAGAAATGTAGGCCTAGGTGTCTATAAAAGGAGCTGTTTTGCTCTTCCTTGTTGTCTTATATTCTTATATTCTCTGCCTTACCTCTTTTTTCCCCATCTCCTCTTCCCTTCTCCCTTCTCTATCCAGGTGTTACTGTCATCTCCTCTCCTCTTCTCTTCTCTTCTCTTCTCTTCTCTTCTCTTCTCTTCTCTTCTCTTCTCTTCTCTTCTCTTCTCCTCTCCTCTTCTCCCCTCCCCCCTTTCCTCCCCCCTCCTCCTCTCTCTCCCCTTCCTTCTCTCCTCTCTCTCTCTCTCTCTCTCTCTCTCTCTCTCTCTCTCTCTCTCTCTCTCTCTCTCCCTCTACTCCTTTCTTAACTCTTCTTCCCATTTGCTAAAAGAACTCTATTCCATACTACAGCTCTCATGTGGCTGGTATCTGAGGGGAAAGAAGTGTCTCAGTATGAGCCCCCTGAGGCTCCCCCCAACTCACCATAACTGGCACTATCAAACAAATCCTGGCCTTCCTTTATAAACGAAAACACTCCTATCTCTCCTCTTCCCACTCCCATTTTTCCTCTCTTCTTCCTTTTTTTCCCCTCTCCCCAACTACTTTCTAATAGTTTGCTTCCCTTCCTATTGCTCCTCCTCCTCTATCCATACTTTCCTGTTTGTTGTCACTGGCCTCTCTCTCCATCAGCTTCGCTTCGGGCAGGCATCTGACCCTGAAGAGGCTATAAGCTTGTACCCTGACTTCACTCAGTTTTTCCAGAAGAAGGCCTTGGCATGACTAATTTTTGATTAGATTAAGAGAGTGAGAGAAAGACGAACTGTACCTCTTGCAGTTACCATAACAGAGAAACCACTTTCTTTAAATAACCTCGGTTAAGCAAATTTGCTTTTATTTAATCATGCAAGAAAGATATTGTCTAAATTGGTGTCTTACCTAATTAAGGAAAAGCACTTAATGGCAATGGTTTGCAGCCAGGCTGTCAGGAGTTAATTGGGAAACTGTCTTTGTGTGGGTAAAAGATGATAGCACTGACATTTCAATTAGCTCTGTTTTACTTGAGAAAATTTATACCTTTCTGTGGTAACATAATTACATTTTCATTTGAGCTTATCATACCTGTTAAGTCCTCTGTCCCTTGAAAGAAACACATTGGTTTCAAATCTTCCTAATCTGGCAAACGTGTCCAGTCCACAGCACTTAGGCCACACACAGTCCAGGATATATAACTAGGAATGCAGCCTAACACAACAGTGTGCAACTACAATGCCTGCCTTTAATGTCAAGAGAATGAGTACAACTGGTGATAGGATTACTTCTGCAGACCCCTCATCCAGTGGCTCATGGTAATAATCCATTTCCTTCATATGGATTTCCCTGTTATGAAAATCACATTTGTGAATCCCTAGAGTCTTGCACATGGTTCCCAAGGCTTCTGTGACAAGCCAGGAGTGTACTAATGCATTCACATGAATCTGTGGGCAAAATCAGACCCCAGATCTGTCTGTGTGCAGGGAAAGGTTAGTGAGGAAGCAGGATGTCATCTAAGAGCAGATGATAAGGGTTTCAACCACTCCAGCTTTAGCTCAGAATATCTATCGCATCAAGAGTCAAGACCTATCAGTTCAGATATTAGAGAAAGCTACTTGACATGATTGCTCTGCTGGGTTCACTCCACATTCTGAACAGTGCACTTTTGGCTTCCCTGTCTTTTCTCTGCTGAAAAAAACCAACAATAAACAAACAAAAAACAAAACAAAACAACAAAAAAAACCCCAAAACAAAACCCACTAATAAACAAACAAGCAAACATACAACCCAAAACAAATGCATGACTGTTTGCTCATGCTTTCTGAGACATGGTGGTAATTTTTTTTTTCAGGAGCAAAGAAGTCTCATACTGTGGGTGATATCAGTGGGAACTTATGAGGACATATTTCATATCCATCATAGGAGAAACATGGAGAATTACACCAGAGAAAGAATGGTATTGAGAAGAGAATGGCCCCACAATCTGAAGTGAGCAAGCTGGTTTTGTGAGAATGGCCCAGTGATGAAGTCTGTTTCTTGGACCAAGGCATATATAGTTCTACATTCATGTCAGATCCTGTGCTATTCAGAAATACTGTATTGTCAGGGAAAGAAGACCAGCTTCTGTGGTGGCTGTGTATGTATACAACCCAGAGAATGTACAAAGTTTTCAGAATTATGCCACCTGAATTAAGAGTAACACAAGTGTGTTTATATGTTATGATAGGCATATGTTGGAAAGCAGCCTTATAAAATTAATTTCCACCATAAATGTTGGATGGAACATGAAATGTATAGCTTAGTAATATTGACTTGTTTTGTAACATTCATTTATTATTTTATGCATGTCAGCTGAAGTCAGTGATTTAATCCTTTTAAAGACTTCTTCAAACTATCCCTCATTTTTTCCCTGTATAATGCTTTCTGTACCATTGAGTAAAAGAGCAAAGCATTCTGTTAACATTATATATATATATATATATATATTATGTTATATATATAACTACACACACACACACACACACACACACACACACACACACACACACACAGAGCCTTAAGTGTACAGATACACAAGACAGCATTGGGGCAATGTGGCAGTCACAGATTCAGAAAACTATGTTTCCATCACCGTTAATGTTAATCACTATTACTATTAATTGCTTTTACTGTTATAATAAATATTACTATTAAAATATTTAACACACCCAGACACTATTGATGATACCGAGAACTGCTTGATGAATGGAGCCTGAAATAGCTTTCTCCTGAGAGACTTTGTCAGAGTTTGATAAATACTGATATTGATGATCACAGGCAACCATTGGACTGAGCACGGGGACCCGAATGATGGAGTTAGGGAAAAGACTGAAAGAGGTGAAGGGGTTTGCAACCCCATGGGAAGAACAGTATCAGCCAGTCATACCCCAAAGAGTTCTGAGAGACAAAATCACCAACCAAAGAGTACACATGGAGGGTTCCATGGCTCTGGCTGCATATGAATCAGATGGTGGCCTTGTCTGGCTTCAATGGGAGGAGAGGACATTGGTTCTGTGAAGACTTGATGTCCCAGTGTAGGGGAATGCCAGGGCAATGAATGGGGAATGTGTGAGTGTGTGTGGGAGCACCATCATAGACGCAGGGGGAGAAAAGATGGAATAGGGGTTTGAGGAAGGGAAACCAGGGAAGGGTATAACATTTGAAATGTAAGTAAGTAAAACATCCAATTATCTAATGTTTCACAGCATCTAATGAGATGATCATAGCTTTTTCTTTCCTTTGAGTTTATTTATGTAATAGATAACATTGATGGATTTCTGTATATTGAACCATCTCTGCATCACTGGGAAGAAGCCCACTTGATCATGGTGGATGATTGTTCTGATGTGTTTTTGGATTCGGTTTGCAAGAATCTTACTGATTATTTGGCATTGATACTCATAAGGGAAACTGGTCTGAAGTTCTGTTTCTTTACTGGATCTTGGTGCGGTTTAGGAATAAGTGTTATTGTAGCTTCATAGAACAAATAGGGTTGTGTTGCCTCTGTTACTTTCTGTGGAATAGTTTGTACAGTATTGCTCTTAGGTCTTCCATGAAGTTCTGATACAATTCAGCACTAAATCCCTCTGGACCTGGGCTTTTTTGTTGTTGTTGTTGTTGTTGTTGTTGTTGTTGTTGTTGTTGTTGTTGGCTGACTTTTAATGATTGCCTCAATTTCTTTATTGGTTATGGGACTTCTTAGATGCTTTATCTGATCCTTATTTCACTTTTGAACCTGGTATCTGTCTATAAATTGTCTACTTCATTCAGATTTTCCAGTTTTGTTGAATATAGGATTTTGTAGTTTAAAGGAGCCACATTTTCTGTATCTATTTTTTGTTTGAAGGAAATGTGAGTAGTTTTCTTTTTCAGGCGATTATGAATAAAGCTTCCAGGAACATAAGGGAACACGTGGTGTAGCAATTTTTCAGTATGTACTCAGGAGCAAAAATGCTGGGTTTTTAGGGTGAACTGTTTTCAATTTTCTGAGATTCTTATGATTGATTTCCAGGGGCATTGTACAAATTTACAGTCACATTAGAAATAGAGGATCGGTGTTTGGCCAGAGTCCCGGACCAGCGGAGGATCCCTGCCTTCAGCAGCTCTCTGCTCCCAGGCCCCCTGGAGGGGAGTTCTCGCCGCCTGGTCGGGCGGGCACTCCTGAGGCAGCAGAGCGGAGGAGACCACCAATGCTGCCCACCCCTGCCCACATCCCTGGCCCAGGAGGAAACTGTATACGGCCTCTGGGTACCCGTAGAGGAGGGCCCAGGAACAGCAGGTCCACTGCGTCTGAGACACTGCACCTGAAGAGACCGACCGGATAAACAGTTTTCTGCACCCAAATCCCGTGGGAGGGAGAGCTAAACCTTCAGAGAGGCTGACACGCCTGGGAAACCAGAAGAGACTGCACGCTGCACACAGTACTGATCCCAGAGGAAAACAACAAAAGCTATCTGGAACCCTGGTGCACGGAACCTCCCGGAAAGGGCGGCGCAGATCTTCCTGGTTGCTGAGGCCACGGAGAGCTCATAGGCAACACCCTGCGAGCAAACTTGAGCCTCGGGACCACAGGTAAGACCAACTTTTCTGATACAAACGACTTGCCTGGTGAACTCAAGACACAGGCTCACAGGAACAGCTGAGGACCTGTAGAGAGGAAAAACTACACGCCCGAAAGCAGAACACTCTGTCCCCATAACTGGCTGAAAGAAAACAGGAAAACAGGTCTACAGCACTCCTGAAACACAGGCTTATAAGACAGTCTAGCCACTGTCAGAAATAGCAGAACAAAGTAACACTAGAGATAATCTGATGGCGAGAGGCAAGCGCAGGAACCCAAGCAACAGAAACCAAGACTACATGGCATCATCGGAGCCCAATTCTCCCACCAAAGCAAACACGGAATATCCAAACACACCAGAAAAGCAAGATCTAGTTTCAAAATCATATTTGATCATGATGTTGGAGGACTTCAAGAAAGACATGAAGAACTCCCTTAGAGAAACACAGGAAAACATAAATAAACAAGTAGAAGCCTACAGAGAGGAATCGCAAAAATTCCTAAAAGAATTCCAGGAAAATATAAATAAACAAGTAGAAGCCCATAGAGAGGAGTCACAAAAATCCCTAAAAGAATTCCAGGAAAACATAAATAAACAAGTAGAAGCCCATAGAGAGGAGTCACAAAAATCCATGAAAGAATTCCAGGAAAACACAATCAAACAGTTGAAGGAATTAAAAATGGAAATAGAAGCAATCAAGAAAGAACACATGGAAACAACCCTGGATATAGAAAACCAAAAGAAGAGACAAGGAGCTGTAGATACAAGCTTCACCAACAGAATACAAGAGATGGAAGAGAGAATCTCAGGAGCAGAAGATTCCATAGAAATCATTGACTCAACTGTCAAAGATAATGTAAAGCGGAAAAAGCTACTGGTCCAAAACATACAGGAAATCCAGGACTCAATGAGAAGATCAAACCTAAGGATAATAGGTATAGAAAAGAGTGAAGACTCCCAGCTCAAAGGACCAGTAAATATCTTCAACAAAATCATAGAAGAAAACTTCCCTAACCTAAAAAAAGAGATACCCATAGGCATACAAGAAGCCTACAGAACTCCAAATAGATTGGACCAGAAAAGAAACACCTCCCGTCACATAATAGTAAAAACACCAAACGCACAAAATAAAGAAAGAGTATTAAAAGCAGTAAGGGAAAAAGGTCAAGTAACATATAAAGGCAGACCTATCAGAATCACACCAGACTTTTCGCCAGAAACTATGAAGGCCAGAAGATCCTGGACTGATGTCATACAGACCCTAAGAGAACACAAATGCCAGACCAGGTTACTGTATCCTGCAAAACTCTCAATCAACATAGATGGAGAAACCAAGATATTCCATGACAAAACCAAATTTACACAATATCTTTCTACAAATCCAGCGCTACAAAGGATAATAAATGGTAAAGCCCAACATAAGGAGGCAAGCTATACCCTAGAAGAAGCAAGAAACTAATCTTCTTGGCAACAAAACAAAGAGAAGAAAAGCACACAAACATAACCTCACATCCAAATATGAATACAACCGAAGCAATAATCACTATTCCTTAATATCTCTCAACATCAATGGCCTCAACTCCCCAATAAAAAGACATAGATTAACAAACTGGATACATAATTTAAGACCCTGCATTCTGCTGCCTACAGGAAACACACCTCAGAGACAAAGACAGACACTACCTCAGAGTGAAAGGCTGGAAAACAACTTTCCAAGCAAATGGTCAGAAGAAGCAAGCTGGAGTAGCCATTCTAATATCAAATAAAATCAATTTTCAACTAAAAGTCATCAAAAAAGATAAGGAAGGACACTTTATATTCATCAAAGGAAAAATACACCAAGATGAACTCTCAATCCTAAATAACTATGCCCCAAATACAAGGGCACCTACATTCGAAAAAGAAACCTTACTAAAGCTCAAAACACACATTACACCTCACGCAATAATAGTAGGAGATTTCAACACCCCACTCTCATCAATGGACAGATCATGGAAACAGAAATTAAACAGAGACGTAGACAGACTAAGAGAAGTCATGAGCCAAATGGACTTAACAGATATTTATAGAACATTCTATCCTAAAGCAAAAGGATATACCTTCTTCTCAGCTCCTCATGGTACTTTCTCCAAAATTGACCATATACTTGGTCAAAAAATGGCCTCAACAGGTACAGAAAGATAGAAATAATCCCATGCATATCAGACCACCACGGCCTAAAGCTGGTCTTCAATAACAGTAAGGGAAGAATGCCCACATATACGTAGAAATTGAACAATGCTCTACTCAATGATAACCTGGTCAAGGAAGAAATAAAGAAAGAAATTAAAACTTTTTAGAATTTAATGAAAATGAAGGTACAACATACCCAAACTTATGGGACACAATGAAAGCTGTGCTAAGAGGAAAACTCATAGCGCTGAGTGCCTGCAGAAAGAAACAGGAAAGAGCATATGTCAGCAGCTTGACAGCACACCTAAAAGCTCTAGAACAAAAAGAAGCAAATACACCCAGGAGGAGTAGAAGGCAGGAAATAATCAAACTCAGAGCCGAAATCAACCAAGTAGAAACAAAAGGACCATAGAAAGAATCAACAGAACCAAAAAGTTGGTTCTTTGAGAAAATCAACAAGATAGATAAACCCTTAGCCAGACTAACGAGAGGACACAGAGAGTGTGTCCAAATTAACAAAATCAGAAATGAAAAGGGAGACATAACTACAGATTCAGAGGAAATTCAAAAATCATCAGATCTTACTATAAAAGCCTATATTCAACAAAACTTGAAAATTTGCAGGAAATGGAAAATTTCCTAGACAGATACCAGGTACCGAAGTTAAATCAGGAACAGATAAACCAGTTAAACAACCCCATAACTCCTAAGGAAATAGAAGAAGTCATTAAAGGTCTCCCAACCAAAAAGAGCCCAGGTCCAGACGGGTTTAGTGCAGAATTCTATCAGACCTTCATAGAAGACCTCGTACCAATATTATCCAAACTATTCCACAAAATTGAAACAGATGGAGCACTACCGAATTCCTTCTATGAAGCCACAATTACTCTTATACCTAAACCACACAAAGACCCAACAAAGAAAGAGAACTTCAGACCAATTTCCCTTATGAATATCGATGCAAAAATACTCAATAAAATTCTGGCAAACCGAATCCAAGAGCACATCAAAACAATCATCCACCATGATCAAGTAGGCTTCATCCCAGGCATGCAGGGATGGTTTAATATACAGAAACCATCAACGTGATCCATTATATAAACAAACTGAAAGAACAAAACCACATGATCATTTCATTAGATGCTGAGAAAGCATTTGACAAAATTCAACACCCCTTCATGATAAAAGTCCTGGAAAGAATAGGGAATTCAAGGCCCATACCTAAACATAGTAAAAGCTATATACAGCAAACCAGTTGCTAACATTAAACTAAATGGAGAGAAACTTGAAGCAATCCCACTAAAATCAGAGACTAGACAAGGCTGCCCACTCTCTCCCTACTTATTCAATATAGTTCTTGAAGTTCTAGCCAGAGCAATCAGACAACAAAAGGAGGTCAAGGGGATACAGATCGGAAAAGAAGAAGTAAAAATATCACTATTTGCAGATGATATGATAGTATATTTAAGTGATCCCAAAAGTTCCACCAGAGAACTACTAAAGCTGATGAACAACTTCAGCAAAGTGGCTGGGTATAAAATTAACTCAAATAAATCAGTAGCCTTCCTCTACACAAAAGAGAAACAAGCCGAGAAAGAAATTAGGGAAACAACACCCTTCATAATAGACCCAAATAATATAAAGTACCTCGGTGTGACTTTAACCAAGCAAGTAAAAGATTTGTACAACAAGAACTTCAAGACTCTGAAGAAAGAAATTGAAGAAGACCTCAGAAGATGGAAAGATCTCCCATGCTCATGGATTGGCAGGATTAATATAGTAAAAATGGCCATTCTGCCAAAAGCGATCTACAGATTCAATGCAATCCCCATCAAAATACCAATCCAATTCTTCAAAGAGTTAGACAGAACAATTTGCAAATTCATCTGGAATAACAAAAAACCCAGGATAGCTAAAACTATCCTCAACAATAAAAGGACTTCAGGGGGAATCGCTATCCCTGAACTCAAGCAGTATTACAGAGCAATAGTGATAAAAACTGCATGGTATTGGTACAGAGACAGACAGGTAGACCAATGGAATAGAATTGAAGACCCAGAAATGAACCCACACACCTATGGTCACTTGATTTTTGACAAAGGAGCCCAAACCATCCAATGGAAAAAAGATAGCATTTTCAGCAAATGGTGCTGGTTCAAGTGGAGGTCAACATGTAGAAGAATGCAGATCGATCCATGCTTATCACCCTGTACAAAGCTTAAGTCCAAGTGGATAAAGGACCTCCACATCAAACCAGACACACTCAAACTAATAGAAGAAAAACTAGGGAAGCATCTGGAACACATGAGCACTGGAAAAAATTTCCTGAACAAAACACCAATGGCTTATGCTCTAAGATCAAGAATCGACAAATGGGATCTCATAAAACTACAAAGCTTCTGTAAGGCAAAGGACACTGTGGTCAGGACAAACGGCAACCAACAGATTGGGAAAAGATCTTTACCAATCCTACAACAGATAGAGGCCTTATATCCAAAATATACAAAGAACTCAAAAGTTAGACCGCAGGGAGACAAATAACCCTATTAAAAAATGAGGTTCAGAGCTAAACAAAGAATTCACAGCTGAGGAATGACGAATGGCTGAGAAACACCTAAAGAAATGTTCAACATCTTAGTCATCAGGGAAATGCAAATCAAAACAACCCTGAGATTTCACCTCACACCAGTGAGAATGGCTAAGATCAAAAACTCAGGTGACAGCAAATGCTGGCGAGGATGCGGAGAAAGAGGAACACTCCTCCATTGTTGGTGGGATTGCAGACTGGTACAACCATTCTGGAAATCAGTCTGGAGGTTTCTCAGAAAATTGGACATTGAACTGCCTGAGGATCCAGCTATACCTCTCTTGGGCATATACCCAAAAGATGCCCCAACATATAAAAAAGACACGTGCTCCACTATGTTCATCGCAGCCTTATTTATAATAGCCAGAAGCTGGAAAGAACCCAGATGCCCTTCAACAGAGGAATGGATACAGAAAATGTGGTATATCTACACAATGGAATATTACTCAGCTATCAAAAACAACGAGTTTATGAAATTCGTAGGCAAATGGTTGGAACTGGAAAATATCATCCTGAGTGAGCTAACCCAATCACAGAAAGACATACATGGTATGCACTCACTGATAAGTGGCTATTAGCCCAAATGCTTGAATTACCCTAGTTGCCTAGAACAAATGAAACTCAAGACGGATGATCAAAATGTGAAGGCTTCACTCCTTCTTTAAAAGGGGAACAAGAATACCCTTGGCAGGGAAGAGAGAGGCAAAGATTAAAACAGAGACTGAAGGAATACCCATTCAGAGCCTGCCCCACATGTGGCCCATACACATAGAGCCACCCAATTAGACAAGATGGATGAAGCAAAGAAGTGCAGACCGACAGGAGCCGGATGTAGATCGCCCTGAGAGACACAGCCAGAATACAGCAAATACAGAGGCGAATGCCAGCAGCAAACCACTGAACTGAGAACGGGACCCCCGAAGGAATCAGAGAATGAACTGAAGAGCTTGAAGGGGCTTACACCCCATATGTACAACAATGCCAAGCAACCAGAGCTTCCAGGGACTAAGCCACTACCCAAAGACTATACATGGAATGACCCCTGGACTCTGACCTCGAGGGTAGCAATGAATATCCTAGTAAGAGCACCAGTGGAAGGGGAAGCCCTGGGTCCTGCTAAGACTGAACCCCCAGTGAACTAGACTGTCGGGGAGGGCGGCAATGGGGGAGGGTGGGGAGGAACACCCAAGGAAGGGGGGGAGGAAGGGATGTTTGCCGAAACCGAAAGGGAATAACACTCAAATGTACATAAGAAATACTCAAGTTAATAAAAAAAAAAAAAAAAAAGATCTTTACCAATCCTACAACAGATAGAGGGCTTATATCCAAAATACACAAAGAACTCAAGAAGTTAGACAGCAGGGAGTCAAATAACCCTATTAAAAAATGGGGTTCAGAGCTAAACAAAGAATTCACAGCTGAGGAATGCCGAATGGCCGAGAAACACCTAAAGAAATGTTTAACATCTTTAGTCATAAGGGAAATGCAAATCAAAACAACCCTGAGATTTCACCTCACACCAGTGAGAATGACTAAGATAAAAAACTCAGGTGACAGCAAATGCTGGCGAGGATGCGGAGAAAGAGGAACACTCCTCCATTGTTGGTGGGATTGCAGACTGGTACAACCATTCTGGAAATCAGTCTGGAGGTTCCTCAGAAAATTGGACATTGAACTGCCTGAGGATCCAGCTATACCTCTCCTGGGCATATACCCAAAAGATGCCCCAACATATAAAAAAGACACGTGCTCCACTATGTTCATCGCAGCCTTATTTATAATAGCCAGAAGCTGGAAAGAACCCAGATGCCCTTCAACAGAGGAATGGATACAGAAAATGTGGTACATCTACACAATGGAATATTACTCAGCTATTAAAAACAATGACTTTATGAAATTCGTAGGCAAATGGTTGGAACTGGAAAATATCATCCTGAGTGAGCTAACCCAATCACAGAAAGACATACATGGTATGTACTATGATAAGTGGCTAGTAGCCCAAATGCTTGAATTACCCTAGATGCCTAGAACAAATGAAACTCAAGATGGATGATCAAAATGTGAATGCAGATCGCTCCTGAGAGACACAGCCAGAATACAGCAAATACAGAGGCGTATGCCAGCAGGAAACCACTGAACTGAGAACAGGACCCCTGTTGAAGGAATCAGAGAAAGAACTGGAAGAGCTTGAAGGAGCTCGAGACCCCATATGTACAGCAATGCCAACCAACCAGAGCTTCCAGGGACTAAGCCACTACCCAAAGACTATACATGGACTGACCCTGGACTCTGACCTCATAGGTAGCAATGAATATCCTAGTAAGAGCACCAGTGGAAGGGGAAGCCCTGGGTCCTGCTAAGACTGAACCCCCAGTGAACTAGACTGTTGGGGAGAGGGCAGCAATGGGGGAGGGTTGGGAGGGAACACCCATAAGGAAGGGGAGGGGGGGGATGTTTGCCCGAAACCGGAAAGGGAATAACACTCGAAATGTATATAAGAAATACTCAAGTTAATAATAATAAAAAAAAAAAAAGAAAGAAATAGAGGATCATTCCCCCTTCTCGTCATCCATGCAAACATGTTCTGTCACCTGAGTTCTTCAATTTTAACTATTCTGATTGGTGTTAGGTAGAATCTTAGGGTCCTTTTGATTTTCATTTCTCTGATACCAAAGGATGCTTAAGAATTCTTTCTGTGTTTTTTTTTTTGGCCATTCAAAATTCTTCTGTTGAGAATTCTCTGTTTATCTCTGTTCCCCTTTATCTATTTTATTTTAGGGGTTATTTGATTTATTAATCTATTTTCCTCAGCTCTTTATATGTTTTGGAAATTAGCCCTCATCAGATGTAAGGTTAATAAAGATCTTTTCACAATATGTAGGTTGCTGTTTTTTATTTTTTGTTTTTTTTTTTTTTTGTTTTTTTTCCTATTGACAGAGTTCTTTGCTTCACAGAATCTTGTAAGTTTCATGAGGTCCATTTATCAATTGTGATGTTAGAGTCTAAGCCATTGTTTATCTGTAAAGGCAATTTTTTTTACAATTATAAATATTACAAGGCTATTTCCCACTTTTTTTTCTAAGAGATTTAGTGTATCCAGTTTATGTTGAGGTCTTTGATCCACTTGAATTTTTATAGGATTAGAGATATACATCTATTTGTATTCTTCTACATGCAGAACCCCAATTAGACCAGCATTATTAGACAATGATGCTTTTGTTTTTCCACTGTATGTTTTTCCTCCCTTTGTCAAGAATCAAGTGTTCATAGGTGTGTGGGTTCTTCAATTAGATTTCATTGATTAACCTGTATGTTTCTGTACCAATGCCATGTAGGGTTTTTTGATTGTTTGTATATTTATTTGATTTTTTATCACTAATGCTTTGTAGTAAAGCTAGAGTTCGGGGATGATGATTCCTACAGAAGTTGTTTTATTGTTCAGAATGGTTTTGGCTATCCTATTTTGGTTTTTGGTTTGTTTTGTTTTTTATTTCTTTTCATTTTTTTCTCCATATGAGGTTAAGAATTTTTTTCACAAGGTCTGTAAAAAATTGTGTTGGAATTTAATGGGATTGCATTGAGTCTCTAGGTTGCTTTTCGTAAGATGCACATTTCACTATGTTTATCTTACCAATACATGAGAATGAGAGATATATTTATTTTCTGATATAATCTTCAATTTCTTTGCTCAGAGACTTGATACTCTTATCATTCACATCTTTCATCTTTCATTTGCTTGGTTAGAGTTACACCATGATATTTTATATTATCTGTAGCTATTGTAAAAAGTGTTGTTTCTCTTTTCTTTGCCCATTTATCATATATATATATATATATATATATATATATATATATGGCTATTGATTACCATGCATTAATTTTGTATCCAACCACTTTGCTCAAGTTGTTTTTGATCTGTTACAGTTCTATGGGAAAATATACATATATATATTTTAGTGGGATTGCTTCAAATTTCTGTGCATTTAATTTTAAATTACCTACAGTTTTGCTGTATTTTCTTTTTATTATTATTAGGTATGTGCCTTGAATGTGTGATCTCCCCAATACTTACAAATGAAGTGCTGTTTTGTCAATGGCTTTTTCAGCATCTAATTAGATAGTCATGTTGTTGCTTTATTTCTGTTTATTTTTATAGTGTCAACGAGGGTACTGAGGGTACCTGGAAGAGAATGGGGGACAAGAGACATGAAGAAGGATGCAAAGACAAGAGTCTGAACAAAGCGACAATTTTATTTTTTTCCAAGGCTGAATTTATACCATCACAGGGGTAACAGAAGGAGGGGGGAAGTGTGAAACATTTCCACAGGCCAATGACACAGTATTCGGGTGGTCAGTTGATGACAACTGGATGTCAGAAATGTCAGAGGTTAGTCATATTTATTAGTCAGCAGCATGTTGGTTTCTCAGAAATGTTACAGGTCATCATATTGGGTATCTTGACATCAGGTGTATTTCTCAGTAAGGACAGAACTTTATCATATCATTATTCATCCTGACCACCAGATTTGTGTTAATCTTCTGCAGCTGACTGGGGATTTTCCATGAACCCAGTCACACTTAACTCTAACCATAATAATAACATCAATAATGGAGGGATTCAAGGGTATCGCTCCCAACAATATAGTGTTGACTATGTTGACAGAATTTCATATTTTGAATCATTGTTGCATACTGTTGTGGAATAGTTTGGACAGTATTGTTAAGAGGTCTTCTATGAAAGTCTGTTAGAATTCTACATTAAACACTTCTGGTCCTGGGCTCTTTTTCGTGGGGAGACTTTGAATAACTGCTTCTATTTCTTTGGGAGTTATGGCATTCTTTAGATGATTTATTTGATCCTGACTTAACTTTGGTACCAGGTATTTGTCTAGAAAATTGCCTATTTCTTCCAGATTTTCCAGTTTGGTTGCATATAGGCTTTTGTAGTAGGATTTGATGATTTTTTTTTTAATTTCTCCAGATTTTGTTGTTATGTCTCCCTTTTAATTTCTGATTTTGTTAATTTGGATACACTCTCTGTAACCTCTGGTTAGTCTGGCTAAGGGTTTATCTCTCTTGTTGATTTTTCTTAAAGAATCAGCTTCTGGTTTTGTCAATTCTTTGTGTAGTCCTTTCCATTTCTAATTGGTAGATTTCAGCCCTGAGTTTGATTATTTCCTGACTTCTACTCCTCTTGGGTTTATTTATTTCTTTTTGTTCTAGAGCTTTTACTTGTGCTGTCAAGCTGCTGACATATGCTCTTTCCTGTTTCTTTTTGCAGGCACTCAGGGCTATGAGTTTTCCTCTTAGCACAACTTTCATTGTTTCCCATAAGTTTGGGTATGTTGTGCCTTCATTTTCATTAAATTCTAAAAAGTCTTCAATTTCTTTCTTTATTTCTTCCTTGACCAGTTTATCATTGTGTAGACCATTGTTCAACTTCCATTTATATGTGGACATTTTTTCCTTATTGTTATTGAAGACCAGTCTTAGCCCATGGTGGTCTGATAGGATGCATGAGATTATATCTATTTTCCTGTATCTGTTGAGGCATGTTTGGTACAAATTATGTGGTCAATTTGGAGAAGGTACCATGAGTTGCTGAGAAGAAGGTATACCCTTTTGTTTTAGTTTGTAATATTCCATAAATATTGGTTAAATACATTTGTTTCATAACTTTGATTAGTTACTCTATGTCTCTGTTTAGTTTCTGTTTCAGTGATCTGTTCATTAATGAGAATGGGGAGTTGAAATCTCCTACCATTATCATGCTAGGCACAATGTATGCTTTGAGCTTTAGTAAGGTTTCTTTTATTAATGTAGGTGCTTTTATTAATGTATGCTTGCATTTGAAGCATAGATATTTAGGATTGAGATTTCATCTTGGTGGATTTTTCCTTTGATGAATATGAAGTGTCCTCCCTTATCTTTTTTAATGACAATTGGTTGAAAGTCAATATTATTTGATATTAGAATGGCAAATCCAGCTTCTTTCTTCGGACCATTTCCTTGGAAAGTTGTTTTCTAGAAATTACTCTGAGGTAGTGTCTGTCTTTGTCTCTGAGGTGTGCTTCCTGCATGCAGAAAAATTCTGGGTCCTCTTTGTGTATCCAGTGTGTTAGTCTATGTCTTTTTACTGGAGAATTGAGCCCATTGATGTTGAGAAATATTAATGAATAGTGATAGTTGCTTCCTGTTATTTTCATTGTCAGAGGTGGAATTATTTTAGCTTGTCTCTCTTTTGGTTTCATTCCAAGGAATTTATATTCTTGCTTCCGGTAGGGTGAAGTTTCTCTCCTTGAGTTGGAGGTTTCCATCTATTACCCTTTGTAGGGCAGGACTTGTAGAAAGTTACAGTGTAAATTTGGTTTTGTCAACGAATATCTTGCTTTCTCCATCTATGTTAATTGAGAGTTTTGCTGGATACAGTAACTTAGGCTGGCATTTGTGTTCTCTTAGGGTCTGTTTGACATATGTACAGGATCTTCTAGCTTTCATAGTCTCTGGTGAGACTGGTGTAATTCTTATAGGTCTGCCTTTTATTTCACTTGACCTTTTTCCCTTACTGCTTTTAATATTCTTTCTTTGTTTTGTGCATTAGGTGTTTTAACTTTTATATGATGGGAGGAATTTCTCTTCTGGTCCAATCTATTTGGAGTTCTGTAGGCTTATTGTATGTTTATGGGATTCTCTTTCTTTAGGTTAAGAAAGTTTTCTTCTGAGATTTTCTTGAATATATTTACTGGCCCTTTAAGTTGGGAGTCTTCACTTTCCACTATACCTATTATCCTTAGGTTTGATCTTCTCATTGTGTCCTGGATTTCCTGGATGTTTTGGTCTAGGAGCTTTTTGCGTTTTACATTATCTTTGACAGTTGTGTCAATGTTTTCTGTAGTATCTTCTGTCCCTGAGATTCTCTCTTCTATCTCTGGTATTCTGTTGGTGATGCTTGTATCTATGGACCCTTGTCTCCGTTTTAGGTTTTCTATATCCAGGGTTGTCTCTGTTGGTACTTTCTTTATTGTTTCTATTTCCAGTTTCAATCTTATCACCTGTGTGTTTGTGTTTCCCTGTAATACTTTCAGGGGTTTTTGTGTTTCCTCTCTAAGCGATTCTACTTGTTTACTTGTGTTTTCCTGCATTTATTTAAGTGAGTTCTTTAGGTCTTTAATAAAATCGTCCATAATTATCAAAAAATGCGATTTTAAATCTAAATCTTGCTTTTCCGTTGTGTTTGGATATCCAATATTTTCTTTGTTGTGAGAACTGAGCTCTGATGATGCCACATTTTCTTGGTTTCTGTTGCTTAGTTTCTTGTGCTTGCCTCTAGGGATTGGGTTGTCATTGGTCTTTGCTTGTCTTGTTGTTTCTGAGAGTGGCTTGACCCTGCTCTAGGCCCCTGTGTCAGAAGTCCTGTAGAGCTTTTTTCCTGTTTTCTTTCAGCTTTTCCTGAGAACAGGAGCTCTGATTTCAGGTGCGTAGGTGCTTCTGGAGACTGTCTTTCAGCTGTAGGCATGGGCAGAAATCAAAGTGTCCTCCCCCTGTTGCTCCTAGGTCCTCTCACCCAATGGGCACAGTTGGCACTAGGTGATTCCCTCTTGAGTCTGGACTATGGGCAGAGGGTAGTCTCCTATGACTTCTCCGGGGGTGTCCATACTTCGGAGGGTCCAGCTCTCTGCCCCATGGGATTTGTGTTCAGGGAGCTGTTTGGCTGGTTCAGTTCAGTCCCGGTTGCAAACCAGAACCACGGGTACAGGTTGTTGACTGTTCCTATATTACTGTCTCCAGAGACATTGTGCAGTTTTCCTTTGGACAGGGGATATGGGCAGAGGTGTGCAGTAGTGGCAATCTGTCTTTCGGTCTCAGGGTGTCTGCTCCTGGGTGTTCATCTTTCTTCCCCATGTGATTTGGGTCAAAGCTTTGTAATTTTATGAGGTCCAATTTGTCTATTGGAGATCTTAGGGCATAAAGTATTGGTGTTCTGTTTAGTTAATTTTCTGTTCTGCCCATGTGTTCAAGGCTCTTCCCCGCTTTCTCTTCTATTACTTCCAGTTTATCTAGTTTTATATGGAGGTCCTAGATCCACTTTGACTTGACCTTTGTACAAGGAGATAAGAATTTGCATTTTTCTACAAGCTGACCACCAGTCAAACCACTACCATTTGATGAAAATACTGTCCTTTTCCATTGGATAGTTTTAGCTCCTTTGTAATAGATCATTTGTGGGTTCATTTCTGGATCGTTAACTCTATTCCATGGATATACCTGCCTGTCTTTTTATCAATGCTGTGCAGTTTTATCACTACTGCTTTGTAATACAGCTGGACATCACACAGGGTGAGTACACCAAAAGTTCTTCTATTATTGAGGATAGTTTTAATTATCCTGGGCTTTTGTTATTCAAAATAATTTTTTAAAATGTTCTTTTTAACTGTATAACCAATTGACCTCCGATGTTCATGGGGATTCCAATGAATCTATAGATTGCTTTTGGCAATATGGCCATTTTTGCTATATTAATCCCGAAAAAACAATGAGCTCAGGAGATCTTTCAATCTTTTGAGACCTTCATTTATTCTGTCTGAGACTTGAATTTCTTTTTTCTTTCCCTTTTTTTCTTTATTAACTTGAGTATTTCTTATTTACATATCAAATGTTATTCCATTTCCGGGTTTCCGGGCCACCATCCCCCTAATCCCTCCCCCTCCCCTTCTATATGGGTATTCCCCTCCCCACCCTCCCCGCACTACCGCCCTCATCCAAACAATCACGTTCATTGGGGGTTCAGTCTTAGCAGGACCAAGGGCAACCTCTTCAACTGGTGCTCTAACTAGGTTATTCATTGCTACCTATGATGTTGGAGCCCAGGGTCAGACCATGTATAGTCTTTGGGTGATGGTTTAGTCCCTGGAAGCTCTGCTTGGTTGGCATTGTTGTTCATATGGGGTCTCAAGCCCCTTCAAGCTCTTCCAGTCCTTTCTCTTATTCCTTCAACGGGGGTCCCGATCTCAGTTCAGTGGTTTCCTGCTGGCATTTGCCTATGTATTTGCTGTATTCTGGCTCTCAGGAGAGATCTATATCCGGTTCCTGTTGGCCTGCACTTCTCTGTTTCATCCCTCTTGTTTAATTGGGTGGCTGTATATGTATGGGCTACATGTGGGGCAGGCTCTGAATGGGTGTTCCTTCTGTCTCTGTTTTAATCTTTGCCTCTCTATTCCCTGCCAAGGGTATTCTTGTTCCCCTTTTAAAGAAGGAGTGAAGCATTCACATTTTGATCATCCGTCTTGAGTTTCATGTGTTCTAGGCATCTAGGGTAATTCAAGCATTTGGTCTAATAGCCACTTATCAATGAGTGCATATGATGTGTGTTTTTCTGTGATTGGGTTACCTCACTCAGGATGATATTTTCTAGGTCCCTCCATTTGCCTATGAATTTCATAAAGTCATTGTTTTTGATAGCTGAGTAATATACCTTTGTGTAGATGTACCACATTTTCTGGATCCATTCCTCTGTTGAGTGGCATCTGGGTTCTTTCCAGCTTCTCTCTATTGTAAATAAGGCTGCTATGAACATAGTGGAGCATGTGTCTTTGTTATATGTTGGGGCATCTTTTGGGTATATGCCCAAGAGAGGTATAGCTGAGTCCTCAAGTAGTTCTATGTCCAATTTTCTGAGGAACCTCCAGACTGATTTCCAGAATGGTTGTACCAGTCTGCAATCCCACCAAAAATGGAGGAGTGTTGCTCTTTCTCCACATCCTCACCAGCAATTGCTGTCACCTGAGTTTTTTATCTTAGCCATTCTCACTGGTATTAGGTGAAATCTCAGGGTTGTTTTGATTTGCATTTCCCTTGTGACTAAAGATGTTGAACATTTCTTTAGTTATTTCTCAGCCATTCAGCATTCCTCAGCTGTGAATTCTTTGTTTAGACCTGAACCCCATTTTTAATAGGGTTATTTGTCTCCTTGTAGTCTAACTTCTTGAGTTCTTTGTATATTTTGGATATAAGGCCTCTATCTGTTGTAGGATTGGTAAAGATCTTTTCCCAATCTGTTGGTTGCCATTTTGCCCTAAGCGCAGTGACTTTGCCTTACAGAAGCTTTACAGTTTTATGAGATCCCATTTGTCGATTCTTGATCTTAGAGCATAAGCCATTGGTGTTTTGTTAAGGAAATGTTCCTCAGTGCCCATGTGTTCGAGATGCTTCCCCACTTTTTCTCGTATGAGAACTATATTGAATAAGTAGGGAGAGAGTGGACCTTTTCTAGTCCCTGGTTTTAGTGGGATTGCTTCAAATTTCTCTCCATTTAGTTTAATGTTAGCGACTGGTTTACTCTATATGGCTTTTCCTATGTTTAGGTATGGGCCTTGAATTCATATTCTTTCCAGGACTTATATCATGAAAGGGTGTTGAATATTGTCAAAAGCTTTGTCAGCATCTAATGAAATGATCATGTGGGTTTGTTCTTTCAGTTTGTTTATATAATGGATCACATCGATGGTTTTCTGCATATTAAACCATACCTGCAATCCTGGGATGAAGCCTACTTGATCATGATGGATGATTGTTTTGATGTGCTCTTTGATTCGGTTTGCCAGAATTTTATTGAGTATTTTTGCGTCGATATTCATAAGTGAAATTGGTCTGAAGTTCTCTTTCTTTGTTGGGTCTTTGTGTGGTGTAGGTATAAGAGTAATTGTGGCTTCATAGAAGGAATTTGGTAGTGCTCCATCTGTTTCAATTTTGTGGAATAGTTTGGATAGTATTGGTATGAGGCCTTCTGTGAAGGTCTGATAGAATTCTGCACTAAACCTGTTTGGACCTGGACTCCTTTTGGTTGGGAGACATTTAATGACTGCTTCTATTTTGTTAGGAATTATGGGGTAGTTTAAATGGTTTATTTGTTCCTGATTTAACATCGGTACCTGGTATCTCTCTAGGAAATTGTCCATTTCTTGCAGATTTTCAAGTTTTGTTGAATATAGGCTTTTGTAGTAGGATCTGATGATTTTTTTGAATTTCCTCTGACTTTGTAGTTATGTCTCCCTTTTCATTTCTGATTTTGTTAATTTGGACACACTCTCTGTGTCTTATCGTTAGTTTGGCGATGGGTTTATCTATCCTGTTGATTTTCTCAAGGAACCAACTTTTGATTTTGTTGATTCTTTCTATGGTCCTTTTTGTTTCTACTTGGTTGATTTCAGCTCTGAGTTTGATTATTTCCTGCTTTCTACTCCTCATGGGTGTATTTGCTTCTTTTTGTTCTAGAGCTTTTAGGTGAGCTGTCAAGCTGCTGACATATGCCCTTTACTGTTTCTTTCTGCAGGGACTCAGCCCTATGAGTTTTCCTCTTAGCACAGCTTTCATTGTGTCCCATACGTTTGGGTATGTTGTACCTTCATTTTCATTAAATTTTAAGAAGTCTTTGATTTCTTTCTTATTTCTTCCTTGACCAGGTTATCATTGAATAGAGCATTGTTCAACTTCCACGTATATGTGGGCGTTCTTCCCTTATTGTTATTGATGACCAGCTTTATCCCGTGGTGGTCGAATAGGTCACAGGGGATTACTTCTATCTTTCTATATCTGTTGAGGCCTGTTTTTTGATCAATTATATGGTCAATTTTGGAGAAAGTACCATGAAGTGCTGAGAAGAATGTATATCCTTTTGCTTTAGGATAGAATTTTCTATAAATATCTGTTAAGTCCATTTGGTTATGATTTCTCTTAGTCTGTCTACTTCTCTGTTTAATTTCTGTTTCCATGACCTGTCCATTGATGAGAGTGGGGTGTTGAAATCTCCTACTATTATTGTGTGAGGTGCAATGTGTGTTTTGAGCTTTAGTAAGGTTTCTTTTATGTATGTAGGTGCCCTTGTATTTGCGGCATAGATATTTAGGATTGAGAGTTAATCTTGGTGAATTTTTCCTTTGATGAATATGATGTGTCCTTCCTTATCTTTTTTGAGTTGAAAATTGATTTTATTCGATATTAGAATGGCTACTCCTGCTTGCTTCTTCCGATCATTTGCATGGAAATTTGTTTTCCAGCCTTTCACTCTGAGTTAGGGTCTGTCTTTGTCTCTAAGGTGTGTTTCCTTTAGGCAGCAGAATGCAGGGTCCTCATTGAGTATCCAGGTTGTTAATCTATTTTTGTTTTATTGGGGAGTTGAGGTCATTGATGTTGATAGATATAAAGGAATAGTGATTACTGCTTTCTGTTAAATTCATATTTGCATGTGAAGGTATGTTTGTGTGCTTTTCTTCTCTTTGTTTTGTTGCCAAGACGATTAGTTTCTTGCTTTTTCTAGGGTGTAGCTTGCCTCCTTATGTTGGGCTTTACCATTTATTATCCTTTGTAGCACGGGAATTGTAGAAAGATATTGTTTAAATTTGGTTTTGTCATGGAATATCTTCGTTTTCCATCTATGATAATTGATAGTTTTGCAGGATACAGTAACCTGGGCTGGCATTTGTGTTCTCTTTGGGCCTGTATGACATCTGTCCAGGATCTTCTGGCTTTCATAGTCTCTGGCGAGAAGTCTGGTGTGATTCTGATAGGTCTGCGTTTATATGTTACTTGACCTTTTTCCCTTACTGATTTTAATATTCTTTCTTTATTTTGTGCATTTGGTGTTTTGACTATTATATGATGGGAGGTGTTTATTTTCTGGTCCAATCTATTTGGAGTTCTGTAGACGTATTTTATGCTTATGTGCATCTCTTTCTTTATGTTAGGGAAATTTTCTTATATGATTTTGTTGAAGATATTTACTGGTCCTTTGAGCTGGGAGTCTTCACTCTCTTCTATACCTATTATCCTTAAGTTTTATCTTCTCATTGAGTCCTGGATTTCCTGTATGCTTTGGACCAGTAGCTTTTTCCGTTTTACATTATCTTTGACAGTTGTGTCGATGATTTCTATGTAATCTTCTGCTCCTGAGATTCTCTCTTCTATCTCTTGTATTCTGTTGGTGATGCTTGTATCTACTGCTCCTTGTCTCTTCTTTTGGTTTTCTATATCCAGGTTTATTTCCATGTGTTATTTCTTGATTGCTTCTATTTCCATTTTTAATTCCTTCAACTGTTTGATTGTGTTTTCCTGGAATTCTTTCAGGGATTTTCGTGATTCCTCTCTATAGGCTTTTATTTATTTATTTATTTATTTATTTATTTATTTATTTATTTATGTTTTCCTGCTTTTCTCTAAGGGAGTTCTTCATGTCTTTCTTGAAGTCCTCCAGCATCATGATCAAATATGATTTTGAATTTAGATCTTGCTTTTCTGATGTGTTTGGATATTCATTGTTTGCTTTGCTGGGAGAATTGGGCTCCGATGATGCCATGAGTCTTAAATTTCTTGTGATACAGATCTTTCACTTCCTTGGTCATTGTCAAACCAAGGTATTTTATACGATTTGTGACTATTGTGAAAAGTGTTGCTTCCCTAATATCTTTCTCAGCTTCTTTATCCTTTGAATAGAGCAATGCTACTGATATGTTTCATGAATTTTATATCCATCCACTATGCTGAAGTTGTTTATCTAGTTTAGGATATCTCTGGTGGAATTTTTGTAGTCACTTAAGTACACTATCATGTCATCTGCAAATAGTGATATTTTGATTTCTTCCTTGGAATTTGTATCTGTCTGACTCCCTTTGTCGTTGTCTAACTGTTCTGCCTAAGATATTAAATACTAAATTGAATAGGAAGGGAGAGGATGAGGAGCTTTGTGTAGTCTGTGATTTTATTCTGATTGATTCAAGTTTTGAGATTGGCTACTGGTTTGTTGTACATTGCCATGTTTAGGTTTTGAATTCCTGATATTACCAAGGCTTTTTACATGAAGGGATTTTGAATTTTGTCAAATCCTTTTAATGAGATGATTATATGTTTTTTTTTTTTTAGTTTGTTTATGTAGTGGATTACATTGATGTATTTTTTATAAGTTGTCAGAATTTTATTGAGTACTTTTGCATCGATATTCATATCATGAATATGAAATCATAAGTGAAATTGTGATTTCTCTTGGTTTTAGACATGGTGCATTTGGTAGGGCATACATTGCAGAGACCTTTACATAGAATTTTCTTTTTCTTTTTCTTTCTCTCTCTCTTTTATTTTTTACATAGAATTTTCTAAAAGCTTGTCCCACATCCAATTTCTCAGGTCTTTCTCCCTTAACTTAATGATACACTGTGGATATCAGATTCAAGATCAGTTCCTTTGTAACATGCCTCCTTTATATTTGGAAATCTAAGAGCTACACATCTTATTATTTTAAAAAGTGTGTATATATATATATATGTGTGTGTGTGTGTGTGTGTGTGTGTGTATGTGTGTGTTTGTGAGTGTGCATAAAAAAAGAAAAATTTTGTGTCAGTACTAAGAAGGCTATCTACCTCCTTTGAAATAATACATTCATTGGTATAGAGCTCCCCAGTTAGCCTGGACTGGTCATCAATCACCAGGGATCCCTCTGTTTTTTATTCCCCAGTGCTGAGATTACAAGTAAATGAATCAAAGCCAGACATTGTTAAATGTGTTGAGACAATTGAATCTCAGGCCCTGATAGTTTCATATTTTACCACGGAAGTCCCATTCTCAGTCACATAGACTTATCGTCTAATTCCATTCTGTGGGTATAAGTTTGCAGTATAGATTATATATATATATATATATATATATATATATATATATGTATGTATATATATTTGCCATGAGTGAATTGCAGTTTGTCTCTTGTGTCAAGAAGGCCTGACAACAGCCTGCTGGTTATGTCTTAGAAAGAACATCATTGCTGGAGCAATTATTTCA
The DNA here is from genome assembly GCF_011064425.1 of Rattus rattus. Classification (NCBI taxonomy): domain Eukaryota; kingdom Metazoa; phylum Chordata; class Mammalia; order Rodentia; family Muridae; genus Rattus; species Rattus rattus. The sequence goes on along the minus strand of NC_046154.1, from coordinate 123,342,593 downwards.
AAAGAATGTAGATCTGCCCCCTCCAGACTTTCTTCAGCAAGGATACTTGCAATAGCTATGGCCCAATTCCCTGAAATTTCCATGCAGTAGTACTCTTCTTATAGTCCACTGCCTTCTCTCTACAATAAATCCATGATTGTTCTTGTTGTGTTAGTAGCAGGGACCCAGGTTCCCTTCACCATAGAGAAACTATATTGCAGTAGTTTTTCTTAAATGAGGTCTTACTATCTATACAAAGTGAGATATATATATATATATATATATATATATATATATGAGAGAGATTCACAGACTTCTAACACTACATGTGTTTTCTTGGTTTTTAATTTGAAATATATTTATTCTCAGTAGACCTAAAGACTTCCCTATTTTTCCTAAATGCATAAATAAAAATTCCCTTTTCCACATTGTTCAAAATTTTGTGATGATTTATATTAGCTTTTATCAATTTTAGATTTTAACAATTTACCATATGTACCATATTTTTAACATACATACTTTCATTAGGCTATGCTAGGTTTTCTTTTATGAATCTAGAATTTGCTTCCTTTCTGTGATCACAGAAAACTGCTTTCATTTTCAACTTCCTACTCTCTAACTCCTCAAATATTTACTATTTTAATCTATTAACTCTCAGATTTTGTACCCTCCTGGCTTTTATTTTGACAAGTAAATAAAATATTTTAAACATGTAATCCCAGAACATAATGAGTCGTTTATTTTAAGAAATTACTTCAAAATGTAAATACTTTGCAACTCAAATGAAATCTTGCAGTGGGTTTTATTTCCAAGATTGCATATGATGCTTTTAGCCTTTCGCTAAGCTGCCTATTTTCCAGAAATGATCCACTCTACCACCACACCTGGCTTCCTTTGAATCTATGGACTAGAAAAAGAAACACAGATGCACAGTTTTTCATTTTCAACTTGACTTTTTGACACAATTGCGGGGCACTACAATTTCTTGCCTGTAAAAGTGTGCCCTTTTCCTTACTTTTAGTTCCAATCTTCCCAAGTGCCCTAACGTTGTTGTTGTTGTTGCTGTTGTTGTTGTTATTGTTGTTGTTTTTAAAATTTGATACTTTTTTATTTTGGCATTTGTATTGGCTATTTTATTTATTTACATTTCAGATGTTATCCACCTTCCTGGATTTCCCTCAGAAAACCCCTTATCACATCCACCTCCCACTCCTTCTGTGAGAGTGCTCTCCATATACTTAATTACTCCCCCATAATTGCCTGGCCTTCCCCTATACTGGGAAATCAAGCTTTCACAGGAACGAGGGCCTTCCCTCCATTGAAGTCAAATGAGGCCATTCTCTGCTACAAATGCAGCTGAAGCTATGGATTCCTCCATGTATACACTTGGATGATGATTTAGTCCCTGTGAGCTCTGGAGGGAGGGGCTCTCTTTATGGTGGATATAGTTTCTCTTCCTATGTGGTTTCAAACCCCTTCATCTCCTTCAATCTTTCCCCTAACTCCTCCATTGTGTCCCCATGCTCAGTCCTATGGTTGATTGGGAACATCCTTATCTGTCTTGGTCAGGGTTGGGCAGAGTTTCTCAGGGGAAAGATATATCAGCCTCCTGTCAGCAATACCTTATTGGCATCAGCCAGAGTATATGGGTTTGATGCCTACAAATCAAATACATCCCTATATGTGCCAATCTCTGGATTGCCTTTCTGTCAGTCTCTGCTCCACTCTTTGTCCTTGCATTTCCTTTTGACAGAAGGAATTCTTGATTAATATTTTTGAGGTAGGTGCATGACTCCATCCCACAACTGGGGCTGTGCCTATCAACTGGGTATTGTCTCTACACGTTCTATCTCTCTTTTGTTATGTATCTCAACTAATGTCCTCCTTGTTGGGTCCTGGGAACATTTTAGGTAACTGGAATCTGGGATTCTCTAGTTGCTATACCCAGTTCCCCTCCCTCACTGCTACACGCCTACTCACCAGTTTCTGACACTCACTACTTCTCCCCCATCTCCTTCCATATCTGAAATCCTCCCCTTTTCATCTCCACCTATATTTTCTTTAGATAAAAGCAATTCTGTTTAATATTTTTGAGATTGGTTTGTGGCCCCATCCCTCAACAGGGTGCCATGACTAACTTCCAAATATGATCTCTAAAGGATGTCTCTCTCCATTGTTGGGTATTTCAGCTAATGTCATTCCCCATTAGGTACTGGTAGCCTCATGCTTTTCTGGAATTTGGAGCTTTCTGGTGGCTAACCCCAGTTCCTCATCCCCTACTGCCACACATCACTATTCAATTTCCTGATACTTGTTACATCTATCCCATGTACTCCCACATATGATCCTGCCTCCGTTTTGCCTCCTTCTCACCTCTCCTTCCCAAGTTCTTCCCTGTCAGCACTTCCCATAACTATTTTGTTACTGATTTTAAGTAGGACTGAAGTATCCACAATTTGGTCTTCCCTCTTATTGAGCTTCCTATGGTCTGTGAAGCCTTTTCCATAATATTCACTTATCAGTGAGTACCTACCACATGTGCTCTTTTCCGTCTGGTTTATGTCATGCAGGATGCTACTTTTAAGTCCTACCTATTTGCCTATGAATTTCATAAAGTCATTGTTTTTTGTAGCTGAGTAGTACTCCATTGTGTAAATGTACCACATTTTCTATATCCGTTCCTCTGTTGAGGGACTTCTAGGTTGTTTCCAGCTTCTGGCAATTATAAATAAAGCTGCTATGAACATAGCAGAGAATGTGTTCTTCTTATATGTTGGAGCATCCTTTGAGTATATGCCTAGGAGTGGTATAGCTGGATCCTCAGGTAAAATTATTTCCAATTTCCTGAAGAAATGCAAGACTAATTTCCACAGTGGTGATACCAGCTTGATATCCCACCAGGAAAGGAGTTTTCCTCTTTCTCCATATCCTCACCAGTATTTACTGTCACCTGAAATTTATTTCTTAGCCATTGTGATTAGTGTGAAATAAAATCTCAGAGTTGTTTTGATTTGCATTTCCCTGATGACTAGTTAGATGCCTTAGTTGAGAATTCTTTCTTTATCAGTTTGCCATTTTTAATTGGGATATTTGGGTCTCTGAAGTCTAACTTCTTGAGTTCCTTGTATATATTAGGTATAGCTCTTTATCAGATATAGGATTGTTAAAGATCTTTTCCAAATCTGTAGGTGGCCTTTCTGTCCTGATAACAGTGTCCTTTGCCTTATAGAAGCTTTTCAGTTTTATGAGATCCCATTTGTCCATAGTTGATCTTAGAGACTGTGTCACTGATATTCTGTTCAGGAAAATTTCCACTATGCTGATGTATTCCAGGCTCTTTCCTAGTTTCTCTTTAATAAATTCAGTGTATGTGGTTTTGTGTGGAAGTCTGAGATTCACTCAGACATGAGCTTTGTAAAAGGAGATAAGAATGGGTCAGTTTGCATTCTTCTACATGCAAACTGTCCCTTAAGCAGTACCATAGGTTGATTATGCTGTCTAGTTTTCCACTGTATGGTTTTAGCTTCTTTGTCAAATAAAAAGTGACCATATGCATATAGGTTTATTTCTGGGTTTTCAATTATATTCTGTTGATCTACCTGTCTGTCTCTGTGTCAACACGATGTATATTGCTCTGTATTAAATTCCGAGGTCTGGGATGGAAATAAGTTCTTTATCATTGAGAATACCTCACTATTCTGTTTTTTTTTATTCCAAATGAATTTGAGAATTGTATGTTCTGTCTCTGAAGAAGTGAGTTAGAATTTTGAAGGGTACTGAATCTATATATTGTTTTTAGTAAGATGCACAGTTTTACTAGGTTAATCCTGTGATTCCATGAACATGAAAAATCTTTTCATCTTCTGAGGCCTCCTTCAATTTCTTTCTTCACAGACTTAAAGGTCTTGTCATTCAAATCTTTTAATTACTTAGCCTTAGACCAAGGTATTTCATATTATTTGTGACTATGGTGAAGGGTTTCATTTCCATAATTTCTTTCTCATTCTGTTTATCCTTTGAGTAAAGGAAGACTACTGATTTGTTTCAGTTAATTTTATATCCAGCCACTTTAGTGAAGTTCTTTTTCAGATGTAGAAGTTCTCTCGTGGAAATTTTGGGATCCCTTATGTATACTATCACTTCTTCTGCAAATGGTGATATCTTGACTTCTTCCTTTTCAATTTGTTTCCCTTTGACATCTTTGCTGTATAATTGCTCTGGATAGAACTTTGAGTACTCTGTTGAATAGATAGGGAGAAATAGGGAAGCCTTCTCTAATATCTGATTTTAGTGACCTTTTTTCAAGTTTCTCTCCATTTAGTTTGATGTTAGCTATTTGTTTCCTGTATATTACCTTTATTATGATTAGGTATGGACCTTATTCCCAGTGTTTCCAAGACTTTTAACATGGGGGAGTGTTGCATTTTGTCTATGCTTAGCCAGCATTTAATGGGATGAGCATGCAATTTTTTTTTCTTTTTCCCTTTGAGTTTCTTTAGTGGATTACGTTGATGGATTTCCGTATATTGAACCATCCTTGAAACCATGGAATGGAACCTACTTGACCTTTGTCAATGATTATTTTGTGTTTTTGGATTCTGTTAAGAGAATTCTATTGTGTATTTTGGCACCCATATTCATTTGGAAAATTGGACTGAAGTTTTCTTTCTTTCTTATCTGCACTAACTCTTGTTGATCAGGTGAATCTAGCCCCTGTTACACATCTCTGTCCACCCACATATAGAAAACGCTGTAGCCTGGTCCTCTAGAAACTTCACATGGTTATCTGGTTCTCCTCTATTTAAATCATGACAAATCTCTTTTTCTTTCTTCCTTTTACTCCCAGGAGGCAGCAATTCTACCTGTACTGTCTGGCCAGAAATTGGCCTAGAGCTTTCTTCACTTATAGATCATGGGACAATTGATAAACAGGACCTCAGCCTCAGAATACCCTTAAATGCATATTGTATTTACCTTTCCCATTTAGAATAGGTATGCATGGAGAAAGTTAGCAACATTTTAGAAGTGTCCTGGTTAGTACATTCTGTCTCAAATAACACTGTTGGTGCCATTCACATTCTGGTGACATCAGAGTTGAGAGCCTGATGAGAAACATAAATGCAGTGAAACATTGCCTGTTAAAAAACTAGAATATTGCTGTACCTCACAGTTAGTGATAGTGATATACTTTGAGGTCGCTTAAGACTTAAGGTTGCTACCTTTCTTTGCCCTTGCCTGTTGTTTAACCTGCTTTGAAGAGAATTATGTAACAATCAACTGTACCTGCCTTATATTACTCATGTAATTGGCTTGTATAACTAAAGGTAATGCATTTTATGCTTATAAATTATGTAATCTTAAATTATGGCCCCTGACATATAAGTAGCACAAGTATCTGTGTTTGTTACAACAGTCATTTCTTGGATAGCAACCTGATAAATAAATACATTCAGTGAGTGTTCGATGAAACATGAAATATAGAGCCTTGTAGCATTGGTTTCTTTGGTAGGATTGGTTTGTTCATTAGCTAAGTTAGCTTGAGACAGTGATTTAATTTCATTTAAAACTTGGTTAAATATTTTTGCAAACTACCCCTCATTTCTTTCTTATTTGATGCTTTCTGTACTGTTCAGTAAAAGAGAGAGCAAAGCCTCTTTTTAGCACTACACAGATATAAAGACACAGAGCCTGGGACAGACAGTTACCCAAGGCAGCTTTCATGTAGGTACAGATACAGAAAGCTGGGTTTCTATTATTTTATCATTTTTCATCATCATCATTATTAATGATATATTATATTTTTATATTAATGATTTAATCTTAATAATATATTTATCAAACTGAAGAGGAACATACACTTGCTGTGCTCTGCACCCTTTCAACATTCTGTCAGTTGACCACATGCCCAGACTCTTGAGGAGTGAAAAATGCATGATCGAGAATGCAGATAAACCCAGGAAATTAGCCAGTAAGTGACTGCCTCTAATATCTGGACTTACAAAATATGGCCTATTATTTTTCCTCTTCTCTATACCTTTGAACTGTTCTCCTTCTACAAATAGCCAGAGGATACTATAGAAAATCTCCTTTCCCATAGTTCACTCTGTCATATTTAGACATATTAAATGCAGAAATGTGTATATAGGTGGAAATTCCCATAAAGTTGAAAAGTTTACTGGGAATAAGGGTAATTGTGAATTGACTGTGCTCATCAAGGAAATGCTCCCAGAAAGTCAGTTGGTGTTGGTTTCCTTGATTTCCTACTCCAATCATTCCTCTAGTTATCTAGGAGTTCTCATTATTATCTTCCTCAGTGTTTCTCACTACACTTTAAAAAATATGTTATAAGTATGTGTGTGTGTGTGTGTGTGTGTATGTGTGTGTGTGTGTGCACATGCATTCAGGCATATATAAAGGCCAGTAAAAGTTATCCTGCCCACTGAATCTGATGTAACAGGTGGCTGTGAGCCAACCAACATGGATTTTGGGAATCTAACTCTGGTAACTACAAGTGAGAAAAGAACCTAACTCTGGGGTGTGTAAGTGAGAAAAGAACTCTGAACCTCTGGACCATCTCTCCAGGACCCACATATTATTTCTTTTAATCTTATCATTAATTTTAATTGGAACATCACACATCATGACTAATGTCAGTCTGAGGTAGAATGTAAGGAATAGCAAAATTACAAAACAGGGGATGTAGAGAGTGGGCAGGAAGAAGAATGGGGAAGACACATAGTGTTTTTCCGAGGATTGGAAGCAGAGGGGTGATGGACAAGAGAATCTTGAAGGATGTCATTTGGGCATTAGTAGTTAAGAAAATCTCAGGAGACTAGGGGTAGCCAAGTAAGTGAAAACAAGCTTCTGGATTCTCATCTGGCAGCTACAGATTGGAAGAAGCATCTGGGGCTTTGGGGCATATTGCAGGCAGATGATTGGACTCTCTCTGTCCACAGGTCCATATGAACACATGGATAATGATGTGGCCTGTCATACAAGCTTTCAGAACTTTGTTAAAAGCAGTAACTATTGACTCCCTGAACTGATTTCCATAACAGCAGTGACCACCTAAATGCAGTGGAGACAGAATTTCTTGGAGCTGCTTGGTAAATTTTGGGGAAGGCAATCTGTCACCAGGTGTGCCTAACCTTTTGACCTTAAAGAACAGTATTATAACTCTACAGTGCTTTGTTGGGCTGCACTTCTACTTATCTATCCTGGACTGTATGTGGCTGGCATGTAGGAGTAAGTGAAGCCAATGAGTTATTTTCAAAGACCAAAGGATTGGAGGGACATGAGAAGCTCAATTGAGAATGTAATTATGTGACCACAGAAATGTATTAATTTCCTCAAGTATAACAAAAGCTTATTCAAATGTCACCACCATCAACTTGTGTCCACACAAAATCTATGACCCATCTATTTCCTCATGTCCTGATTGGAAATCATTGCCATGAAGTGTTTTTCCTGAGTTTGATAAGACATTGATTTAGACAATGCCAATCCCACTTGAGTTCAATAAAAACAAAGTTACTTAAACTAGATTGTTTGATGAAATGAATGCCTCTGAGGGGGGATTGGAAGAATAGGATATGTATTCATCTCACTGCCTTCACTCAATCAAATCAAATCCTGTCAATGCCATCATCGGCAGAGCTTAAGTCTGAAACCTTACAGAATCCTTAGAGTCAGATGCCTGTCAGATCCTCCAAGAGCTAAGGGGAGAGAAGGAGCCCAGAGATGAAGGTATGAACAGAGAAGGAAGAAAAAGTGGAAGTGGAAGGGAAGCAAACAATTGGAGAGGAGGAGAGAGAGGAAAAGAAAGGAAAAGGAGAGTGGGAACAGTGGAGATGAGAGAGGAGAATTGAGTTAGGAGAGACCAAAATGGGAGTGGAAGGAGGAGAGGGAAGAAGACAAGATGGGAAGGAGGAGAGAGAGGAAATTGAGAAGGGAATAGTTGAGAAAGGAAAAGAGGAAGGGAGAAGGTAAGAGGGAAGGATGGAGGAAGATGGGGATTGAGTAAAATGGACATTTGAGGAGAGTAGAGAGAAGAATGGGAGGGGAGACAGGAGAATGGGAGGGAGGCAGGGAGAGAGAATAATGGTAGGAAAGAGGATTAGAGTGGAATGAGAGAAGGGAAGGTCCCATGCACTGCCCTCATCATATCCCCGAGGCCTTTCTCCCTGAAACCATCCTGTTGAGAGTTAGGTCTCAACTGATGCATTTGGGATAACAGACAAAACACACCTACTGTCTTCTGAACACCTATCAATTCTTGGAAATATGAAACCATTTAAATGAACATGGATTTTCACTCCTACAGTTATTTATCAACTAACAAGGAATAAGTGCCTATCCTGGGCAGGGGATTGAACCACACTTCATTCAAGTAGTGGTAAACATTAAATCGAACACTGAGATTTGATAAGTAGAAACAGAGGCACCACTATGATACTGCCTTGTGGTTAATAGCTGAGTACTATTTCTTGTGCTCTTTTCTGCTTCTTGATCTGCCCAGAAAAATTGAATTGTGTCCTGTGCAGTTTCCTTGCTCTTTTCGTTTTACTTCTTACTTTGATAAAATATCAAGATAAAAAACATCTTAGAGAAAATAGGCATATTTATTTTATAATTTCAGGTAACAGTGCATTATTGGGGTAAGTCTGGGCAGAAAATCAAAGCTACTACCTACATTGAGGTTGGCCTCCTACCACAAGTGACTAAACCTAGTAGGTCCCTCCATGACATTGCCAGAGTTTTGTCTCCTAGGTGATTCTAGATCCTGTTCTATTGACAATTAATATTAGACATCACTGACCTGTTGCTTACCTGACTTGGCGCTTAGGGTACTTGACCTGGGACAACAAGAGTATCCTCAGTACAGCAACCAGATACAAAACACACACACACACACACACACACACACACACACACACACACACACACACACAAAATGACTGTCCCTGAGGGTGTACTATGACATGGCTTAACGACAAAGGTATTGAGAGGAAGAAACTGGGAGGATTGTTGCTAGTGGAAACTCTTGATTGGATGTTCATTCTGTGCTTACTGAGTGGGAGCACAGCCCAATGAGCCAATTTGACACACATAACTGTATAGCATTTGTGACTGTATAAAATTTGGGAGAGACTGAGCTTTTATAGGGGAGTGTGAATGGAAATGGTTCCACTGAATCTTCTATAATTGCTTTTTCTTAGCCAGAACTTTGCAACATGAGAGGCATTGAAATAAATATCCATCAACTTCTACTCCCTAGGGAAGAAGGATGTTTTTCTGAGTACTTACAGCCAGAACTAAGAGGAATAACAAAACCCAGACAGATGGATTCTCTGCTCATTGGGACTTGCTGACAAGCTAATCACTTTCTTTACCAAAGAACAACATATAAGTTACAGAGAATTAGCCCGTCTCCTTAGGAGTAAGGAACTGAATAGCAACATTGTTAAAATGGTCACAAGAAAGGATTCCTTTCCATACACCTTTGGCTCCCTATGCATTCCCTATGCAATCTTATATTTTCACTTTTCTTACCCTTTCCTGGGCTCACTCTGTGTTATATGAAGTGCATTCAGGATATACTATATCCAAGGGCATCACACATAAGAACACTAGGGTTGTCAGAGGAATCATAGACCTAAAACTTTATTTTGGCAATTACAAAAATAAAGTAAAATAAAATAAAATAAAGAAAAGAAAGAAAAAAAGAAAATAGCCTCCCATCATCATAAGTTAGAAAACAACTAATCTCCTAATAAATAAAATTTCCATTTCTTATGAAGTAGAATAATTTTTATTTATATAGAAGTATTACCGTTCACTGGTGAGGCTGGGACTGTGGGCAGGGCAAACTGGTGAGGATGGGTTTTGGGGTAGGTGGGTTCATAAGTGCTTTCTGAGCTCATTACTAGTACATTCTATCTTGGCTCCTGGGTAACCCCATAAGCCTCTGCATCCTACATCACTTAGAATGGACATGACATGGCTGTCATCAGTATACAAGATTACTCCTTCATGAGGACCTACAGAAGGGAGGAGACAAGACAAAGGAAGGATATCCATGGAATCTCTATTACCTACTTTTGTTACAATGACCAAATATCTTTGGTCAATTGTGCTCAGGTACCAAGCTATTATGGAATTCAAAACAAATCTCTGAGATGGACTCTTGACTTTCCAGGACACCTCTTCTAGTCTTGAGATACAGTTTGGAATCTGGGGTAGGATGGCATGACCATACAAGCTAATACAATGTGGCTTTCCACGGGGGAAGCTGCATTCAGAAAACATCTTTAGGAAGCTGTTATCTTTCTTGTAGCCAATATTGAGAGGAGCTGGACTCTTCTTCTAGTTGGACCTACTCTCAGCCATTCCCTCAGCTTCTCATGAAAATAGACCCATCTCAGCAACTCTGAAATTACTCAGACATAGATTCTGAGT